>NW_027456003.1:0-26921 GCF_040206685.1 Ascaphus truei | reverse complement strand
GGACAGCAGGAGGTTACAGTAATCAAGACGGGAGAGAATGAGGGCCTGAGTCAGAGTTTTAGCAGTCGAACAGCAGAGGAAAGGGCGTATCTTAGTTATATTGCGGAGGAAAAAGCGACAAGTTTTAGAAATGTTTTGAATGTGAGGGGCGAATGTGAGAGAGGAGTCGAACGTGACCCCTAGGCAGCGTGCTTGGGCTACTGGGTGAATGATTGTAGTTCCAACAGTAATGTGGAAGGAGGTAGTAGGGCCAGGTTTGGGAGGAAGTATGAGGAGCTCTGTTTTAGCCATGTTGAGTTTAAGGCGTCGGAGGGCCATCCAGGATGATATAGCAGAGAGACATTCAGAAACTTTGGTTTGTACAGCAGGTGTAAGGTCAGGTGTTGAAAAGTATATTTGTGTGTCGTCGGCATAGAGGTGATAATTAAACCCAAAAGATGTTATTAGGTCACCTAGAGAGAGTGTGTACAGAGAAAAGAGAAGAGGTCCCAGGACAGAGCCCTGGGGTACCCCCACAGAGAGATCAATAGAGGAGGAGGAGGTGTTAGCAGAAGAGACACTAAAAGTACGATGGGAGAGGTAGGATGAGATCCAGGATAGAGCTTTGTTCCGAATACCTAGAGTATGGAGAATGTGGAGGAGAAGAGGGTGGTCCACGGTGTCAAATGCTGCAGAGAGGTCGAGTAATATGAGCAGAGTGTAATGACCTCTGTCTTTGGCAGCATGGAGGTCGTCAGTTATTTTAGTGAGGGTTGTTTCCGTGGAGTGAGCAGTGCGGAAGCCAGATTGTAGAGGGTCTAGGAGAGAATAAGTGTTGAGAAAATGGAGCAAGCGAGAGAATACAAGACGTTCAAGTAGTTTAGAGGCAAAAGGCAGGAGGGAGACAGGTCGATAGTTAGAAAGACAGGTAGGGTCAAGCTTGCTGTTTTTGAGTAATGGTATGACTGTTGCATGTTTGAAGGAGGATGAAAAGGTTCCAGAGCAGAGGGAGGAGTTAAAAATGTGTGTAAGCGTAGGGATTATAGTAGGAGCTAGAGGTTTTAGGAGATGGGAGGGAATGGGGTCAAGAGGGCAAGTGGTAGAGGGAGAAGAGGAGATCAACAGCGACACATCCTCCTCTGAGACAGTGGAAAAAGACTCAAGGAAGGCAGGAGGAGAGTTAGGAAGAGGTGTAGGATGGGGGGAAGAAACAGAGGGGATGTTCTGCCGTATGGATTCCACCTTTTCCTTAAAATAGTCTGCAAAGTCCTGAGCGGAGGTGGAGGAAGGAGAGGCAGCTGAGGGTGGTTTGAGTAGAGTATCAAAGACAGAGAACAGTCGGCGTGGGTTAGACTTGTGCATGTTGATTAGTGCAGAAAAGTAGGCTTGTTTAGCTTGCGAGAGGGCAGAGTTGAAACAGGATAGCATAAATTTGTAGTGAAGGAAGTCTGCGAGAGTGTGAGACTTCCTCCAGAGGTGTTCAGAGGAACGAGTGGAGGAACGCAGCATGCGCGTGTGGGAATTTAGCCAGGGTCTAGGTTTAGAAGGGCGAGGGCGGCAGAGAGAAAGCGGGGCATGTAGATCAAGAGATGAGGACAAGACAGAGTTGTACTTTCTGACCAGGTTGTCAGGGTCTGTAGCAGAGCTGAGAGAGGAGAGGGAGAGTGGACTCAAAGTCAGGTAAGTGAATAGAGCGCAGGTTTCTGCAGAACCGGGGGGTAGATGGAGGTGGAGAAGGGGAGAAGCGAGATAAAGAGAATGAGATGAGATGATGGTCAGAGAGAGGAAAAGGGGAAATGGAGAAATCAGAGAGAGAGAAGTTTTTTGTGAAAACCAGGTCTAAGTAGTGGTCATCCTTGTGGGTGCTGGCTGCAGTCCACTGTTGAAGGCCAAAAGAAGAGGTAAGAGAAAGAAAGCGGGAAGCCCAAGAGAGAGAGGGGTCATCAATGTGGCAATTGAAGTCCCCAAGGAGAAGAACAGGGGAGTCTGAGGAGAGAAAGAAAGAGAGCCAGGATTCAAAGTGAGAGAGAAAGGCAGAAAGGGGATGAGTAGAGGTAGGTGGGCGATAGATGACCGCCACATGAACAGGGAGAGGAGAGAAGATCTGGACAGTGTGAGCCTCAAAGGAGGGAAAAGCAAGAGAGGGGGGAATAGGAAGGGTTCGGTAACGGCAGACAGAGGAGAGCAGGAGCCCCACGCCTCCACCCCTGCCATCAGGGCGCGGTGTGTGTGTGTGTATCAGTGTGTCTGTATCTGTGTGTGTGTGTGTATCAGTGTGGCTTTTTTGGCGATAAGCTGGTGATAAGTGGCTTATCGCTGCTTACTGCATGAGGGCCTTAGGGAGGATTTGTTCCTTTAAAGTACACCTAGTTTGGCATAGGATTTGGATGTCAGGGTATCAATGTGCAACCCAATTGTTAAATGGGAGTTGAATGATCAGATATTTCAAACAAGTAACAGGGGCTAGGATGGTTTTAGAGCTGGTTTTTATCTGAAGCTCTGTCATTGGCAGCTTTAACAATTAAGCTCTGGTCCCAAATACCATTGTTACAGTCTTGTCAGTGTTTAAAATCAGTTTGTTTTGGGAAATCCAGTTTCAAGTCTCAAAAATCAGATTGAAGTACGTGTTCAAGGTCAGAGAGGCGAGGGCTGCGTGCATATAGGATAAGATCTAAGGCCTCTCACAATAACCCGTTAGGAATATTAATTCCTCATCTATCCGACATAAGTATAAAATTTAGTCTACCAAGACCCCTAATACAGAGTTACCCACCTTATACGGGAGCAGCTGCCAGACGAGTATAGTAAATGTATCTTATTTTTGAAAAATAGCACTTCTGGCGACATTGTTCATTTTCTCTACAAATGATAAATGAAAAAAAAAGGGGGGGAGGACCGGGGGGCTGGGGGTGGTGGGGGCACCTTTGGGAGGCGGGAAGGGACCTGGGGGGGGGGGGACTCCGGAGGATAGGGCGGGCAGGTGGGGTCCGAGGACTGAGGGGCTGGGGGGGATGGGGAAAACGTTATATGTGTGTGTGCGCGCGCAATATATATATATAGAGGTATCAGTACCGTGTTAGCCGAGCTTCAATAATCAAAAAATAAATAGATGATACCGTTCTGTGGCTAACGAAATGCTTTTATTTGTGCGAGCTTTCGAGATACACTGATCTCTTCTTCCGGCGATGTTACAATGAATGAAGCAAGCAAAAGGTATACTTAAAAACAGTGTCTCTTGGAATGTTATCTGTGCTGGTCCTTCCCCCGGTGTGGATGTGTTTTATGCCTAGAGACAGCTGTGTGTGCATAGATATAGCACAGTATGTTAAATTACGCTGCGGGGTCATGTGACGTCACCCTCGTCAAATGCCGCTGCAGGTCACATGACGCCGCATCAAGGTAAGGTGGGGGGGCGCGAGCACCGGCAGGGGGGCGAGCTGCAAAAGTTTGTGCTCCCCTGGTATAACCAATAAATAATATAGCTGATATAGCAATTTGGTTGTGGCTAGAGAGAGATTATAATGGCAGTGAGAATTAGTGGTCAGAATTAATAACAGTGCAATTACTAAAAAGTAGCTGTAATAAAATAATAAACACTATGCCTAAACACAATAAAAGTCCAGAAACCTAGCTCTAATAGCTATGTTATAACTCAATCATAAAAGGATCCAATTCGGGCGTCCTCTGGAGCCCTGGCAGCTCTCTTCAGGGAAACAACCACCTCCTCGATAGATATCTAAACAAAAAGAAGAGAAAGCGCCCGCTCCAAGTGTAAATTCGGTTTAACAATTTCATTTCCTGGACAAGATAAAAATAGCAAACTCACAAACATCCGTTTGGTAAAAGCATTGTATGAGACAGGCTCGGGCTCCGTGGTAATCCGGTGGTCACTCCGCAGCTCCAGACTTTGGACGATGACCGGGAAACTCGATAGGCTGCGCCCCTCGCAGTGTGGTCTTCCAGCAATCTGTGGTATGTTGTGGTTCCACTGTAAATCCGGTGTCTCGTCTTGGTCGCGTACCAACTTCCCTTCCGGCGTCAGGACGTATAGTGTGGCAATAGCAACGAGAAGAAAGTACTGAGGTGGGGTTGGATCCTCCTCGGTTATTTCTTGTTTTATTAATAAATAATTTACTATATTTTAATCTCTGGTGCGCATTGTGTGCATTTTTCTTCTTGTCTGCACAGTGCTTCAGATGCTGCATCTGAAAAAATGCCGGTGTATCGGGATGTGAGGTAGGGAAGTGACGTCCGCGCCGGAACGTTATTGCCACGCCTCCAAATATTTATTGCCACGCCCCCAATCGCACCCGCTGCATACCCTGCAAAGCCATAAAAAAGCTCAGGCTTCAGCAAGTGTATTGCAGCGTGTGTGCCTTCCCTCCGTCTGAAATACTATAGACGCAGCCTTATCGACGCTTACTAAATAGGCCCGTGTCTCTCTCTCTCTGTGTCTCTGTCTCTCTCTGTGTGTCTCTGTCTCTCTCTGTGTGTCTCTGTCTCTCTCTGTGTGTCTCTCTGTGTCTCTGTCTCTCTCTCTGTGTCTCTGTCTCTCTCTGTGTGTCTCTGTTTCTCTCTGTGTGTCTCTGTCAAAAGAACATTTCAGTATTGCCAAAGCGTGAGTAAAAGGGGGTGTGGGACAATGATTACACGAATACTAGGGGGTACGGTATAATGGTTATACAGTACATTACTTTTGTCTCTCTCTCTCTCTGTGTGTCTCTCTCTCCCTATGTCCCTCTCTCTGTCTCTCTCTCATTCTCTGTCTCTCTCTCTCTGTGTCTCTCTCTCATTCTCTGTCTCTCTCTCATTCTCTGTCTCTCATTCTCTGTCTCTCTCTCATTCTCTGTCTCTCTCTCATTCTCTGTCTCTCTCTCATTCTCTGTCTCTCTCTCTCATCCCTGTATGATAGGTATGTTCCAACTCTATTTTTTGCTCTTCTTTTCCGTTTGAGAGGAGGGAGTCCCTCACCTCTTCAGCCACACACCAGGAACGCTGGATTGCTTTCAGACGCTCGGAGAGGCGGATACAGTCGTGGATTGCAGGCACTGATTTATCTGGTAAGTACCGCAAACATGCTTGAACAAGGGCCGTAGACATTTTATTTGATGGTTTAGATTATCATTGTCTGTGGTTGTTAGTTATTGGTATTAGAGTTTTTTGATGTTGTTACGAATCAAATACATTTTGAAGTAGTAATCCCCTCCGAACTGGGCATTCCTGGCCAATAATGCCCTGGCTGTAAGAGTTGAAGGGCCCAAGCAAAGCCCCCACCTCTATACACACTAACACTGCAGGGGCATCAGAGTGTCTTGTTGTCATGGCAACGGGGGGTGTCACGTGATGTAATTTGTTTAATAAATTATTTTTTAAGGTGTCCCGGTTTTTCATTTTCGAAATCTGGTCACCCTATTGATCAAGCAGAAAAAGTGAAGAAACAATTGTAGTTTTGCTAATGGACGTCATTTTGGCATATCATTAGCTTTGAGGATACCCATTAATATGAAGAAAAATAACATTGATTCCCAATGTAGCCCCCCTTCCCTGGGCCAATCGCAGATCGGGTCCCCCTCCTCTGTACTAGGGTCTGGCTACGTGTCTGAGTGTGGTGCATACCTGCTGGCAACAGGGGGGCCTGAGTCTCCCGCGATGGTATGGGGGATGACAGGATCAGGTTTCTGGGGTGAATGCCTCCGTCTCATCAGAGCAGGATGAAATTTCGCTTCAGAAGGACTTGGAGAGACTGGAAACGTGGGCAGGTAAATGGCAAATGAGGTTTAATACAGATAAATGTAAGGTTATGCATTTGGGATGCAAGAATAAAAAGGCGACTTACAAATTAAATGGAGATATATTGGGGGAATCCTTGATGGAGAAGGATTTAGGGGTGCTTGTAGACAGCAGGCTTAGCAATAGTGCCCAATGTCATGCAATAGCTGCAAAGGCAAACAAGATCTTATCTTGCATCAAACGGGCAATTGATGGAAGGGAAGTAGACATAATTATGCCCCTTTACAAAGCATTAGTAAGACCACACCTTGAATATGGAGTACAATTTTGGGCACCAAACCTAAGAAAAGACATTATGGAACTAGAGTTCTAACTTATGAGGAGAGGCTAGCTATATTGGATTTATTTACATTAGAAAAGAGGCGTCTAAGAGGGGATATGATAACTATATACAAATATATTCAGGGACAATACAAGGAGCTTTCAAAAGAACTATTCATCCCACGGGCAGTACAAAGGACTCGGGCCATCCCTTAAGGTTGGAGGAAAGGAAATTTCACCAGCAACAAAGGAAAGGGTTCTTTACAGTAAGGGCAGTTAAAATGTGGAACTCATTACCCATGGTGACTGTGATGGCAGATACAATAGATTTGTTCAAAAAAAGGTTGGACATCTTTTTAGATGGGACAGGTATACAGGGATATACCAAATAAGTATATATGGGAAGGATGTTGATCCAGGGATTAATCCGATTGCCAATTCTTGGAGTCAGGAAGGAATTAATTTTTCCCCTTAATGGGTTTTTTTGTTTGCCTTCCTCTGGATCAATAAGTAAGTATAGATATAGAATTAAGTATCTGTTGTCTGAATTTAGCATAGGTTGAACTTGATGGACGTACGTCTTTTTTCAACCTCATCTATTATGTAACTATGTATGTAATGGTGCAGCGCCTCCATCTCTGAGCCCCAGGAATACGGGTGGAATCCTTCCAGAGAGTGTCCCCCCCCCCCCCCCCCCCTCGGGGATGAGAGATTCCAGTCTCACACTGTATATCTTTAAAAGCAGCCGCAGCTCTTTATTCACAGCAGCAGAATAGCAGCAACAAGACTATCAATCAGGTACAGGGTGTCTTCCTCCACACAGGACTGCTCTCCCTCAGGATGGTCTCTGTGTCCCTGCCACCACCCCAGGTCAAGGGCACCCAGGGTGGGGCTAGCTCTTCCCTCGCCCCCTAAACAGGGTGAGAGGAATTGGTCCACCTCCCTAACTAAGGTTGCATCAGCTCTACTCAGAGGCTGATGGCTCCCCTTCTCCAACGGCCAATTGATATAGGCTCTCTCTGTCACCCTGGGCCAGCCAGGTGACAGACTCAGCAGACTCTAACTCTGGACTGAACTCTTAACTCTGACACACACTTCTACTAAATAGGAAGTGCACTGCTCTTTATGATATTGGCAGGCACTGCCCCTGTGTCTCTGCCTACCACACAGGGTCAGGTACCAATTTCAGGAATGTCCCGTTATTAGCATAAACACAACAGAGTTCCATGGATCTAGCATTAAGACTGTAAGCTCTGCAGGCCAGGGATTTCCTTTCCTATTGTCTGATTTTGTTTGTTGCACTTATTGTACTATAATTCTCTGTACTGTATTGCCTCTCTTATAAAGCGCTATATAAATAAATATTTACATACATAATATATCTTAATGCATCTTAAGACACCTTAGAGTTCCCTCTATAAGACACTTTATGGTCCACTCAAGTGAATAGTCTGTAAGTAGGGTGACCATTCGTCCCGGTTTTGCCGGGACAGTCCCGGTTTTTTCTGCCCTGTCCCGATTTTAGCTCCGTCCCGGTTATGTCCCGGTTTTTGTCCCTGGTCCCGGTATTGCGGGGCAGCGGCGGTGAGGAGAATGCGGCGGCCGGTAAGTATTTTCTATGTGTGTGTGTGTGTGTGAATGCTGCTGGGGAGACTGAATGAAGGAGAATGCCGGGGGCGGGACTTAGAATGCCGGCCGGCCCGCAGGGGATTGGTTGCAGGCAGGTCAGAGGAAGCCGGGGGCGGGACTTCCGCTTTGTGCAGAGCACACGTGTCTTCCCGCTCCCGGCTCCTCTGTTCGCGGTGAGTGTCCCCTTTCTGTCCCGGGTCCCAGCCAGGGGGGGTAATAGGAGGTGGTAGCGGGGGTGCGCCTACCTTTGTACCACCTTGTACCTTTGCCCCCCTGGCGCTCCCACCATTGCCCCCCCGGCGCTCCCACCATTGCCCCCCCGGCGCTCCCACCATTGCCCCATCGGCGCTCCCACCTTTGCCCCCCGGCGCTCCCACCTTTGCCCCATCGGCACTCCCACCTTTGCCCCCCGGCGCTCCCACCTTTGCCCCCCCGGCGCTCACAGCTTTGTCCCCCGTCGCTCACAGCTTTGCCCCCCGGCGCTCACTTCCCCCCGTCCCCTTGGTGTGGGAGATGGGCTCGGGGGCGGGCAGTGGTTGCTGCGCGGTCGCAGGCGGTGCAGGGGGAGGCGGGGTGTATCTCTGTGTGTGTATCATTGTGTGTGTATCAGTGTGTGTGTATCAGTGTGTGTGTGTATCAGTGTGTGTGTGTGTGTGTGTGTGTGTGTGTGTGTATCAGTGTGTGTGTGTGTGTGTGTGTTTCAGTGTGTGTGTGTTTTGGTGTGTGTGTGTGTGTATCAGTGTGTGTGTGGGTGTGGGTGTATTAGTGGGTGTGTGTGTGTGTGTGTGTGTATCAGTGTGTGTGTGTGTGTGTGTGTGTGTGTGTGTGTGTGTGTATCAGTGGGTGTGTGTGTATCAGTGTGTCTGTGTGTGTGTGTGTGTGTGTGTGTGTATGTGTATCAGTGTGTGTGTGTGTGTGTGTATGTGTATCAGTGTGTGTGTGTGTGTGTATGTGTATCTGTGTGTGTGTGTGTGTGTGTGTGTGTGTGTGTATATTTCTGTGTGTTTGTGTATCTGTGTGTGTGTGTGTGTGTGTATCTGTGTGTGTGTGTATCTGGGTGTATCTGGGTGTGTGTGTGTGTGTGTGTCAGTGTGTGTGTATCAGTGTGTGTGTGTGTGTGTGTGTTTCAGTGTGTGTGTGTGTTTCAGTGTGTGTGTGTGTATTTCAGTGTGTGTGTGTGTGTGTGTGTATCAGTGGGTCTGTGTGTGTGTGAATCAGTGTGTGTGTGTGTGTGTGTGTGTGTGTGTGTGTGTGTGTGTGTGTGTGTGTGAATCAGTGTGTGTGTGTGTGTGTGTGTGTGTATTAGTGTGTATTAGTGTGTGTGTGTGTGTGTGTGTGTGTGTGTGTGTGTGTATCTGTGTGTTTGTGTATCTGTGTGTGTATCTGTGTGTGTGTGTGTATTTGTGTGTATCTGTGTGTGTGTGTGTGTGTGTGTGTGTCAGTGTGTGTGTATCAGTGTGTGTGTGTTTCAGTGTGTGTGTGTGTTTCAGTGTGTGTGTGTGTTTCAGTGTGTGTGTGTGTGTTTCAGTGTGTGTGTGTGTGTGTGTGTGTGTGTGTATCAGTGTGTGTGTGTGTGTGTGTGTGTGTGTATTAGTGGGTGTGTGTGTGTGTGTGTGTGTATATCAGTGTGTCTGTATCTGTGTGTGTGTGTGTGTGTGTGTGTGTGTATCAGTGTGGCTTTTTTGGCGATAAGCTGGTGATAAGTGGCTTATCGCTGCTTACTGCATGAGGCCCTTAGGGAGGATTTGTTCCTTTAAAGTACACCTAGTTTGGCATAGGATTTGGATGTCAGGGTATCAATGTGCATCCCAATTGTTAAATGGGAGTTGAATGCCCAGATATTTCAAACAAGTAACAGGGGCTAGGATGGTTTTAGAGCTGGTTTTTATCTGAAGCTCTGTCATTGGCAGCTTTAGCAATTTAGCTCTGGTCCCAAATACCATTGTTACAGTCTTGTCAGTGTTTAAAATCAGTTTGTTTTGGGAAATCCAGTTTCAAGTCTCAAAAATCAGATTGAAGTATGTGTTCAAGGTCAGAGAGGCGAGGGCTGCGTGCATATAGGATAAGATCTAAGGCCTCTCACAATAACCCGTTAGGAATATTAATTCCTCATCTATCCGACATAAGTATAAAATATAGTCTACCAAGACCCCTAATACAGAGTTACCCACCTTATACGGGAGCAGCTGCCAGACTAGTATAGTAAATGTATCTTATTTCTTTTGCCACTGGAGGGCAGCGTGGAGTTACACGGAGTGGCGCCCGTAAGGACGACGTGCCAGTTAGGCGGAAGGAGAAGCGCACACACTTTTATGTGAAACGGATATATTTGGGGAGGGATTTAGGAGTCTGAGTAAGAAAATTAACCATTTAAATATGTACAGATTTAATCCCACTTTTGGAAATTAGGGATGTTGCCTAAAAGTTTGAGAATGCATAAAGTGCCACCCATGGGCTTTAATGAAGCAGCATTTGTGGGCTAAATGGAACAGCATTCTGTATAAAGGTATTTTGGACTCGATATAAATAATTGATGCCAAAAACTAATATTAAGTAAATTGAGAATGGAAAAATCTTCAACACAAACGTACAGAATGTGATATTCTGAGAGATTTTACAGATGTTATCAAATCCCACAATGAATATATAGAAAATGTCTGTATAGAACGAGTCAAACAAGAATATGCCAATAAAACATTTAATTGGGAGATACAGGGGCCACAATTCAGGTCATTTAGCTGAAAGAAGAGAAGCCGGTCAGCCGGTAGAGCAGGTCAGCCGGTCAGCCAGTAGAGCAGGTCAGCAGGTCAGCCAGAAGAGCAGGTCAGCCGGTAGAGCAGGTCAGCCGGTCAGCTCTGAGATCAGCATTACTTATATCCCCTAAACGTTGTCCCCTGCATGTAATGCTGCAGAACAGCCTACACTGCATATACTGTACATGAGATACTTAACCCTTTCTTTTCGCTCGACTAATCTGAATGATTTGCTAATTGGTTTGTAATTAGAGAGATATTTGTAGCAGAATCCCATGTATGTTATTTTTACCTTTTTAGATACCGTTTTGTGTAATAAAAGATATGAGATCAGAGGGGCTTCCTGTTTGCACTCGTGTTTTGGCAGAAGTGTATATGTGACCCTATAAATCTCCCTCACACCCGGGCTTGGCAGCGTGACACTAGTGCAGCGTCCTGGGGAAGAATCACTGAGCTGTTAGCAATAGATACAACGGATAGAAAAGACACTACACATAGGTTTGATTAAAGAGAGTATTTTATTGAAATAATGAATCTCTTTGCTGGGAGGGGCCTGCAGCACATTGCAGAGCGATATAGTAACACGCAGAGCAATGCATTGCAGGCCCCTCCCGCAGCAAAGGGGTGAAGACCAATGCAGGGTGTATAAAGATCTCACTGATAATTCATGCACAAAGGGCAGTTTGTTGCTGGGATCCAGAGGAAGGCGAAACATAACCCCTGCTGTGCAATGGGGGAAAAAAATTCCTTCCTGACCCCATTAAATGGCGATCGGATGGTCCCTGGATCACTGCGCAGTGAGATCAGATGGAGCAGCACAGATCAGCGTTGTTATACACAGGGGCACACTCAGTATATAGAGATGCGGGTGATGGGGCCCTTGTGTCCCTGTGTATAACTCATCTGCTCCCCCATCCCCCTGCATATCTATCCCATTCACCCCTTTTCCTCCCGCATACCTCGCAGGGCCGGCCGGCCATTAGGCGGTCGCCTAGCGCGCAGAGGTCCTAGGGGCGCATTAATAATCATTATTATTTTTTCCTCTTATTATTTTATTTATTTATCTTTTTTTTTAAATTATTATTCTTTTTTTTATCCAGTATTTTGGCGCCCTTTTATTTTTATTTTGCGTTGCGCTGGGGTGCGGTCGCACCCCCTGCAGCCCCGATATCTACGCCACTGTTTATTTTATTATTTTATTTATCTTATTATTTTTTATACAACTGGGGCACAAATTTTAAGTTTCGCCTCGGGCGCATGAAACCCGTGCTCCGGCCCTGCTCCTTGTTCTCTCTCACCCTCTCACGCTCAATATCCCTATCTCCCTCTAGTACCTGCCCCTCCCGCAGCCTTCCTGATCTTATCTGCCTCTCCTGCGGTCAAACCAACTTCTCAGGGCCCCTAGAATACCCCTGTATCTACGCCCTGGCTCCTCTGCTACCTGCTCCTGGCTTCTTCTCCGCCTAAAAAAGGTGAAGCAGCAGATCCGGCCACACCTGTCGTATGCTCCTTGGTCATCGTACACCACGTCTGCGTCATGGGTGCGGAGGGGAGTGGGGGGGGTGAGGGGGGGGTGGGGGCGGGCCGCCTTGTAGCCCACCTCATTGTTCCACTTGACGCCCGCTTTGTCCATATGCCTCGTCGTCCGCCTCGTAGCCCGCCTCGTCGTCTGGTGGCACAAAGGGCACCACCTTCGTGCGTGTCCTGATCTGCAGGAGACATGAAGTGTTTGTAACCAGGGACAGTGATACTCTGTATCGCAAGAGCTCCTGTGCCACTTATACCCCATCCCCAATACCACGTTATACCGCCCTCCACAGGGCAAATACCCGTTATACCCACCTCCCCAGGCCCAGTACCCAGTTATACAACCCTCCCAAGGCCCAGTACCCTGTTATACGCCCCTCCCCAGGCCCAGTACTCGTTATACCCACCTCACCATGCCCAGTACCCATTATATACCCCTCCCCAGAAGGTCATGTTTCTATTTATCAAAAATACATTGAGTTACCTCTGGTTTTCAGGCATGTCCTGGGGGAGTTATCACAGAGACACAGAAACGTCGCTGAGTTTGGGTTAGTAACTCCCTTAACTTCTCAGCAGTTGAATTCCCCATTAGGCGCTTAGCACGTTAAAAACAAGCGTTGCTATTTCTCTGCATGAAGTTGCAGGTAATTGGAAGAGTTACACAGTGACGACTATTTCATCACTCACCTTCTTCCCCCGAAACGGTCTTTTCTGTCTTATTTCCGGCTTCACATCGGATATCCATATCCATTCTTGGCCTCTGATCTGTATGCAAGGCAATGCTTTAAGACAGGGTTGCACAACCTTTTCCCCCTGCTCCCCCCTCCACCTTCCCCACCTTGTCTCCGACGTTCTGATGTAACGACGTCATGTGATATCACGTTGCTATGGCAATGCCACATCATGTGACGCCACGTTGCTGTCGCTAGAAGCCACCGGAGACAAGGAAAGGGAACTTACAGAGGCCTTGCGCGCGATCTCCGGCATTTAATTTAAATGCTGTGGGGAAGAGCGAGGGGCCTCTGTAAGCGCCGAGCCCCTCCTCCCAAGAAAATGTTGTGCCCCTCGATTTGCGCACCCCTGCTTTAAGAGATATTCTGGGACCCTCCAACTCCTCCATCGGACCCTTCCTCATATTGACTGACCTTGCAGTGCTCTGCACTGACTTGCACTGACCTGCTATGGTGCCTCTCAAAATACCATGCTAACTCATTCTGAACATACATGTGTCCTTTCTACATGTTACTCAGCTTGTATGGGCCACAGACAGCTTTCCCGGGGTCCAGGACTAGTTTCCACCGGGGACACTCACCCATGGGTCGGCGACTTTGCGAGAACCCACCCCCCCAACCTGTTTTCTCTTGCACTGCCATAGACAACAACATTTCGGCCTGCTGGTCTTTCTCAGGTAAAGTGGCACCGGTAAAAGTATCACTCCTTATTGTTTTTTTTTGGTGTGCAGTAAATCCCCATCATTTTTGCGTTCTCTTGCTCTGCCCCAATCTGACACACCACCTTGCTCTCTCACCCCCCTCTTAGACTGCCCCGTCACCCTTTCCTTCCTCAAAGGATGTCCTTTAATCAGATCTTACCCAAATTGTCTCCATCTCCCTTGGAAATGTTCTGTCTTTAAGCTGTGCGGCTCCTCTTGATCCGAACTTTCTTAGCTGACCCCTTTAGGTTTCGGCTCCGAGGGTCTAAAAAATAAGCGACTCCGAAAAGATGTGAAATATGCGCACGGGTCCTAATGGGGCACTGAGGGGGAGACTTAAATACTAGTAAATATAATCTACTGTGCTAACAAATATAATCTATTAACTAAGAAATATAACTTATTAAACTAAGAAATATAATTTATTAAACTAAGAAATATAACTTATTAAACTAAGAAATATAACTTATTAAACTAAGAAATATAACTTATTAAACTAAGAAATATAACTTATTAAACTAAGAAATATAACTTATTAAACTAAGAAATATAACTTATTAAACTAAGAAATATAACTTATTAAACTTAGAAATATAATCTATTAAACTAAATAAATATCTATTAAACTAAATAAATATCTATTCAACTAAATAAATATAATGTATTTAAAAACAATACAATAAAAAGCTGGAGAAATGATACGTCAACCAAGTCACAGATGTGATGCCAATGAGCGTTGAACTCCTTGCAGATCCACCGTCAGCTGGTTGTGGCAGAAAGTGGTGACATACAGTAGAACAGAGTGGTTGAGCTGTAACCACGGCAGTCAGGTCAGAAATCAACACAATATTTTTTGAAATTTAGAATGAGAATGTTCTGTATGTCACATTCTGGGCTCAGACTCTGAGCCCTGTCACATGTTAGCAGCTTGTGATAATAGAAAGTATCCATATACTGGGATGTGATAAGAAACATGAAGGTCATTTTATAATGGGTCCCATAACCTGCTTTATATGAAGTATCATTTTACACTAATTAGTAGAGATGTTACATTTTGAAAAATAGCACTTCTGGCGACATTGTTCATTTTCTCTACAAATGATAAATGAAAAAGTTGGATAAAACGTTATATATGTGTGTGTGCGCGCGCAATATATATATATAGAGGTATCAGTACCGTGTTAGCCGAGCTTCAATAATCAAAAAATAAATAGATGATACCGTTCTGTGGCTAACGAAATGCTTTTATTTGTGCGAGCTTTCGAGATACACTGATCTCTTCTTCCGGCGATGTTACAATGAATGAAGCAAGCAAAAGGTATACTTAAAAACAGTGTCTCTTGGAATGTTATCTGTGCTGGTCCTTCCCCCGGTGTGGATGTGTTTTATGCCTAGAGACAGCTGTGTGTGCATAGATATAGCACAGTATGTTAAATTACGCTGCGGGGTCATGTGACGTCACCCTCGTCAAATGCCGCTGCAGGTCACATGACGCCGCATCAAGGTAAGGTGGGGGGGCGCGAGCACCGGCAGGGGGGCGAGCTGCAAAAGTTTGTGCTCCCCTGGTATAACCAATAAATAATATAGCTGATATAGCAATTTGGTTGTGGCTAGAGAGAGATTATAATGGCAGTGAGAATTAGTGGTCAGAATTAATAACAGTGCAATTACTAAAAAGTAGCTGTAATAAAATAATAATAAACACTATGCCTAAACACAATAAAAGTCCAGAAACCTAGCTCTAATAGCTATGTTATAACTCAATCATAAAAGGATCCAATTCGGGCGTCCTCTGGAGCCCTGGCAGCTCTCTTCAGGGAAACAACCACCTCCTCGATAGATATCTAAACAAAAAAAAGAAGAGAAAGCGCCCGCTCCATGTGTAAATTCGGTTTAACAATTTCATTTCCTGGACAAGATAAAAATAGCAAACTCACAAACGCCCGTTTGGTAAAAGCATTGTGTGAGACAGGCTCGGGCTCCGTGGTAATCCGGTGGTCACTCCGCAGCTCCAGACTTTGGACGATGACCGGGAAACTCGATAGGCTGCGCCCCTCGCAGTGTGGTCCTCCAGCAATCTGTGGTATGTTGTGGTTCCACTGTAATTCCGGTGTCTCGTCTTGGTCGCGTACCAACTTCCCTTCCGGCGTCAGGACGTATAGTGTGGCAATAGCAACGAGAAGAAAGTACTGAGGTGGGGTTGGATCCTCCTCGGTTATTTCTTGTTTTATTAATAAATAATTTACTATATTTTAATCTCTGGTGCGCATTGTGTGCATTTTTCTTCTTGTCTGCACAGTGCTTCAGATGCTGCATCTGAAAAAATGCCGGTGGATCGGGATGTGAGGTAGGGAAGTGACGTCCGCGCCGGAACGTTATTGCCACGCCTCCAAATATTTATTGCTACGCCCCCAATCACACCCGCTGCATACCCTGCAAAGCCATAAAAAAGCTCAGGCTTCAGCAAGTGTATTGCAGCGTGTGTGCCTTCCCTCCGTCTGAAATACTATAGACGCAGCCTTATCGACGCTTACTAAATAGGCCCGTGTCTGTCTCTCTCTGTGTGTCTCTGTCTCTCTCTGTGTGTCTCTGTCTCTCTCTGTGTCTCTGTCTCTCTCTCTGTGTCTCTGTCTCTCTCTGTGTGTCTCTGTTTCTCTCTGTGTGTCTCTGTCAAAAGAACATTTCAGTATTGCCAAAGCGTGAGTAAAAGGGGGTGTGGGACAATGATTACACGAATACTAGGGGGTACGGTATAATGGTTATACAGTACATTACTTTTGTCTCTCTCTCTCTCTGTGTCTGTCTCTCTCTCTCTGTGTCTCTCTCTCTCCCTATGTCCGTCTCTCTGTCTCTCTCTCATTCTCTGTCTCTCTCTCTCTGTGTCTCTCTCTCATTCTCTGTCTCTCTCTCATTCTCTGTCTCTCATTCTCTGTCTCTCTCTCATTCTCTGTCTCTCTCTCATTCTCTGTCTCTCTCTCTTTCTCTGTCTCTCTCTCTCATCCCTGTATGATAGGTATGTTCCAACTCTATTTTTTGCTCTTCTTTTCCGTTTGAGAGGAGGGAGTCCCTCACCTCTTCAGCCACACACCAGGAACGCTGGATTGCTTTCAGACTCCTCTGTTCGCGGTGAGTGTCCCCTTTCTGTCCCGGGTCCCAGCCAGGGGGGGTAATAGGAGGTGGTAGCGGGGGTGCGCCTACCTTTGTACCACCTTGTACCTTTGCCCCCCTGGCGCTCCCACCATTGCCCCCCCGGCGCTCCCACCATTGCCCGATCGGCACTCCCACCTTTGCCCCCCGGCGCTCCCACCTTTGCCCCCCGGCGCTCCCACCTTTGCCCCATCGGCACTCCCACCTTTGCCCCCCGGCGCTCCCACCTTTGCCCCCCCCGGCGCTCACAGCTTTGCCCCCCGGCGCTCCCACCTTTGCCCCCCCCGGCGCTCACAGCTTTGCCCCCCGGCGCTCCCACCTTTGCCCCTCCGGCGCTCACAGCTTTGTGGGTGTGTGTGTGTGTATCAGTGTGTGTGTGTGTGTTTCAGTGTGTGTGTGTTTCAGTGTGTGTGTGTGTGTGTGTGTGTGTGTGTGTGTGTGTGTGTGTGTGTGTGTGTGTGTGTGTGTGTGTGTGTGTGAATCAGTGGGTGTGTGTGTGTGTGTGTGTGTGTGTATCTGTGTGTATCTGTGTGTGTGTGTGTGTGTGTGTGTATGTGTATCAGTGTGTGTGTGTGTGTGTGTGTGTGTGTGTGTGTGTGTCAGTGTGTGTGTATGTGTATCTGTGTGTGTGTGTGTGTGTGTGTGTATTTATGTGTATGTATGTGTGTGTGTGTGTGTGTATGTGTATCTCTGTGTGTTTGTGTATCTGTGTGTGTGTGTGTGTATCTGTGTGTGTGTGTATCTGTGTGTGTGTGTGTGTGTGTGTCAGTGTGTGTGTATCAGTGTGTGTGTGTGTGTTTCAGTGTGTGTGTGTATCAGTGTGTGTGTGTGTGTGTGTGTGTGTGTGTGTATCAGTGGGTCTGTGTGTGTGTGAATCAGTGTGTGTGTGTGTGTGTGTGTGTGTGTGAATCAGTGTGTGTGTGTGTGTGTGTGTGTGTGTGTGTGTGTGTGTGTGTGTATTAGTGGGTGGGTGTGTGTGTGTGTGTGTATCAGTGTGTCTGTATCTGTGTGTGTGTGTATTGTATTGTATGTCTTTATTTATATAGCGCCATTAGTGTACATAGCGCTTCACAGTAGTAATACATGTGGTAATCAAATAAATAACAGATAATATAAATAACAGATCATGGGAATAAGTGCTTTAGACATAAAAGTAACATTTCGGAAGAGGAGTCCCTGCCCCGAGGAGCTTACAGTCTAATTGGTAGGTAGGGAGAACGTACAGAGACATTAGGAGGGAGTTCTGGTAAGTGCGTCTGCAGGGGGTCAAGCCTTATGTATCGTGTTTAGAATATCCACAGTGCTATTCATATGCTTCTTTAAGCAAGTGTGTCTTAAGGTGGGTCTTAAAGGTGGATAGAGAGGGTGCTAGTCGGGTACTGAGGGGAAGGGCATTCCAGAGATGTGGGGCAGTCAGTGAAAAAGGTTTAAGGCGGGAGAGGGCTTTAGATACAAAGGGGGTAGAAAGAAGACATCCTTGAGAAGAACGCAAGAGTCTGGATGGTGCATACCGAGAAATTAGGGATGAGATGTAAGGAGGGGCAGAAGAATGTAAAGCTTTAAAAGTGAGGAGAAGAATGGAGTGTGAGATGCGGGATTTGATCGGAAGCCAGGAGAGGGATTTCATGAGGGGAGATGCTGAGACAGATCTAGGAAAGAGTAGAGTGATTCTGGCAGCAGCATTTAGGATAGATTGTAGGGGAGACAGGTGAGAGGCAGGAAGGCCGGACAGCAGGAGGTTACAGTAATCAAGACGGGAGAGAATGAGGGCCTGAGTCAGAGTTTTAGCAGTCGAACAGCAGAGGAAAGGGCGTATCTTAGTTATATTGCGGAGGAAAAAGCGACAAGTTTTAGAAATGTTTTGAATGTGAGGGGCGAATGTGAGAGAGGAGTCGAACGTGACCCCTAGGCAGCGTGCTTGGGCTACTGGGTGAATGATTGTAGTTCCAACAGTAATGTGGAAGGAGGTAGTAGGGCCAGGTTTGGGAGGAAGTATGAGGAGCTCTGTTTTAGCCATGTTGAGTTTAAGGCGTCGGAGGGCCATCCAGGATGATATAGCAGAGAGACATTCAGAAACTTTGGTTTGTACAGCAGGTGTAAGGTCAGGTGTTGAAAAGTATATTTGTGTGTCGTCGGCATAGAGGTGATAATTAAACCCAAAAGATGTTATTAGGTCACCTAGAGAGAGTGTGTACAGAGAAAAGAGAAGAGGTCCCAGGACAGAGCCCTGGGGTACCCCCACAGAGAGATCAATAGAGGAGGAGGAGGTGTTAGCAGAAGAGACACTAAAAGTACGATGGGAGAGGTAGGATGAGATCCAGGATAGAGCTTTGTTCCGAATACCTAGAGTATGGAGAATGTGGAGGAGAAGAGGGTGGTCCACGGTGTCAAATGCTGCAGAGAGGTCGAGTAATATGAGCAGAGTGTAATGACCTCTGTCTTTGGCAGCATGGAGGTCGTCAGTTATTTTAGTGAGGGTTGTTTCCGTGGAGTGAGCAGTGCGGAAGCCAGATTGTAGAGGGTCTAGGAGAGAATAAGTGTTGAGAAAATGGAGCAAGCGAGAGAATACAAGACGTTCAAGTAGTTTAGAGGCAAAAGGCAGGAGGGAGACAGGTCGATAGTTAGAAAGACAGGTAGGGTCAAGCTTGCTGTTTTTGAGTAATGGTATGACTGTTGCATGTTTGAAGGAGGATGAAAAGGTTCCAGAGCAGAGGGAGGAGTTAAAAATGTGTGTAAGCGTAGGGATTATAGTAGGAGCTAGAGGTTTTAGGAGATGGGAGGGAATGGGGTCAAGAGGGCAAGTGGTAGAGGGAGAAGAGGAGATCAACAGCGACACATCCTCCTCTGAGACAGTGGAAAAAGACTCAAGGAAGGCAGGAGGAGAGTTAGGAAGAGGTGTAGGATGGGGGGAAGAAACAGAGGGGATGTTCTGCCGTATGGATTCCACCTTTTCCTTAAAATAGTCTGCAAAGTCCTGAGCGGAGGTGGAGGAAGGAGAGGCAGCTGAGGGTGGTTTGAGTAGAGTATCAAAGACAGAGAACAGTCGGCGTGGGTTAGACTTGTGCATGTTGATTAGTGCAGAAAAGTAGGCTTGTTTAGCTTGCGAGAGGGCAGAGTTGAAACAGGATAGCATAAATTTGTAGTGAAGGAAGTCTGCGAGAGTGTGAGACTTCCTCCAGAGGTGTTCAGAGGAACGAGTGGAGGAACGCAGCATGCGCGTGTGGGAATTTAGCCAGGGTCTAGGTTTAGAAGGGCGAGGGCGGCAGAGAGAAAGCGGGGCATGTAGATCAAGAGATGAGGACAAGACAGAGTTGTACTTTCTGACCAGGTTGTCAGGGTCTGTAGCAGAGCTGAGAGAGGAGAGGGAGAGTGGACTCAAAGTCAGGTAAGTGAATAGAGCGCAGGTTTCTGCAGAACCGGGGGGTAGATGGAGGTGGAGAAGGGGAGAAGCGAGATAAAGAGAATGAGATGAGATGATGGTCAGAGAGAGGAAAAGGGGAAATGGAGAAATCAGAGAGAGAGAAGTTTTTTGTGAAAACCAGGTCTAAGTAGTGGTCATCCTTGTGGGTGCTGGCTGCAGTCCACTGTTGAAGGCCAAAAGAAGAGGTAAGAGAAAGAAAGCGGGAAGCCCAAGAGAGAGAGGGGTCATCAATGTGGCAATTGAAGTCCCCAAGGAGAAGAACAGGGGAGTCTGAGGAGAGAAAGAAAGAGAGCCAGGATTCAAAGTGAGAGAGAAAGGCAGAAAGGGGATGAGTAGAGGTAGGTGGGCGATAGATGACCGCCACATGAACAGGGAGAGGAGAGAAGATCTGGACAGTGTGAGCCTCAAAGGAGGGAAAAGCAAGAGAGGGGGGAATAGGAAGGGTTCGGTAACGGCAGACAGAGGAGAGCAGGAGCCCCACGCCTCCACCCCTGCCATCAGGGCGCGGTGTGTGTGTGTGTATCAGTGTGTCTGTATCTGTGTGTGTGTGTGTATCAGTGTGGCTTTTTTGGCGATAAGCTGGTGATAAGTGGCTTATCGCTGCTTACTGCATGAGGGCCTTAGGGAGGATTTGTTCCTTTAAAGTACACCTAGTTTGGCATAGGATTTGGATGTCAGGGTATCAATGTGCAACCCAATTGTTAAATGGGAGTTGAATGATCAGATATTTCAAACAAGTAACAGGGGCTAGGATGGTTTTAGAGCTGGTTTTTATCTGAAGCTCTGTCATTGGCAGCTTTAACAATTAAGCTCTGGTCCCAAATACCATTGTTACAGTCTTGTCAGTGTTTAAAATCAGTTTGTTTTGGGAAATCCAGTTTCAAGTCTCAAAAATCAGATTGAAGTACGTGTTCAAGGTCAGAGAGGCGAGGGCTGCGTGCATATAGGATAAGATCTAAGGCCTCTCACAATAACCCGTTAGGAATATTAATTCCTCATCTATCCGACATAAGTATAAAATTTAGTCTACCAAGACCCCTAATACAGAGTTACCCACCTTATACGGGAGCAGCTGCCAGACGAGTATAGTAAATGTATCTTATTTTTGAAAAATAGCACTTCTGGCGACATTGTTCATTTTCTCTACAAATGATAAATGAAAAAGTTGGATAAAACGTTATATGTGTGTGTGCGCGCGCAATATATATATATAGAGGTATCAGTACCGTGTTAGCCGAGCTTCAATAATCAAAAAATAAATAGATGATACCGTTCTGTGGCTAACGAAATGCTTTTATTTGTGCGAGCTTTCGAGATACACTGATCTCTTCTTCCGGCGATGTTACAATGAATGAAGCAAGCAAAAGGTATACTTAAAAACAGTGTCTCTTGGAATGTTATCTGTGCTGGTCCTTCCCCCGGTGTGGATGTGTTTTATGCCTAGAGACAGCTGTGTGTGCATAGATATAGCACAGTATGTTAAATTACGCTGCGGGGTCATGTGACGTCACCCTCGTCAAATGCCGCTGCAGGTCACATGACGCCGCATCAAGGTAAGGTGGGGGGGCGCGAGCACCGGCAGGGGGGCGAGCTGCAAAAGTTTGTGCTCCCCTGGTATAACCAATAAATAATATAGCTGATATAGCAATTTGGTTGTGGCTAGAGAGAGATTATAATGGCAGTGAGAATTAGTGGTCAGAATTAATAACAGTGCAATTACTAAAAAGTAGCTGTAATAAAATAATAAACACTATGCCTAAACACAATAAAAGTCCAGAAACCTAGCTCTAATAGCTATGTTATAACTCAATCATAAAAGGATCCAATTCGGGCGTCCTCTGGAGCCCTGGCAGCTCTCTTCAGGGAAACAACCACCTCCTCGATAGATATCTAAACAAAAAGAAGAGAAAGCGCCCGCTCCAAGTGTAAATTCGGTTTAACAATTTCATTTCCTGGACAAGATAAAAATAGCAAACTCACAAACATCCGTTTGGTAAAAGCATTGTATGAGACAGGCTCGGGCTCCGTGGTAATCCGGTGGTCACTCCGCAGCTCCAGACTTTGGACGATGACCGGGAAACTCGATAGGCTGCGCCCCTCGCAGTGTGGTCTTCCAGCAATCTGTGGTATGTTGTGGTTCCACTGTAAATCCGGTGTCTCGTCTTGGTCGCGTACCAACTTCCCTTCCGGCGTCAGGACGTATAGTGTGGCAATAGCAACGAGAAGAAAGTACTGAGGTGGGGTTGGATCCTCCTCGGTTATTTCTTGTTTTATTAATAAATAATTTACTATATTTTAATCTCTGGTGCGCATTGTGTGCATTTTTCTTCTTGTCTGCACAGTGCTTCAGATGCTGCATCTGAAAAAATGCCGGTGTATCGGGATGTGAGGTAGGGAAGTGACGTCCGCGCCGGAACGTTATTGCCACGCCTCCAAATATTTATTGCCACGCCCCCAATCGCACCCGCTGCATACCCTGCAAAGCCATAAAAAAGCTCAGGCTTCAGCAAGTGTATTGCAGCGTGTGTGCCTTCCCTCCGTCTGAAATACTATAGACGCAGCCTTATCGACGCTTACTAAATAGGCCCGTGTCTCTCTCTCTCTGTGTCTCTGTCTCTCTCTGTGTGTCTCTGTCTCTCTCTGTGTGTCTCTGTCTCTCTCTGTGTGTCTCTCTGTGTCTCTGTCTCTCTCTCTGTGTCTCTGTCTCTCTCTGTGTGTCTCTGTTTCTCTCTGTGTGTCTCTGTCAAAAGAACATTTCAGTATTGCCAAAGCGTGAGTAAAAGGGGGTGTGGGACAATGATTACACGAATACTAGGGGGTACGGTATAATGGTTATACAGTACATTACTTTTGTCTCTCTCTCTCTCTGTGTGTCTCTCTCTCCCTATGTCCCTCTCTCTGTCTCTCTCTCATTCTCTGTCTCTCTCTCTCTGTGTCTCTCTCTCATTCTCTGTCTCTCTCTCATTCTCTGTCTCTCATTCTCTGTCTCTCTCTCATTCTCTGTCTCTCTCTCATTCTCTGTCTCTCTCTCATTCTCTGTCTCTCTCTCTCATCCCTGTATGATAGGTATGTTCCAACTCTATTTTTTGCTCTTCTTTTCCGTTTGAGAGGAGGGAGTCCCTCACCTCTTCAGCCACACACCAGGAACGCTGGATTGCTTTCAGACGCTCGGAGAGGCGGATACAGTCGTGGATTGCAGGCACTGATTTATCTGGTAAGTACCGCAAACATGCTTGAACAAGGGCCGTAGACATTTTATTTGATGGTTTAGATTATCATTGTCTGTGGTTGTTAGTTATTGGTATTAGAGTTTTTTGATGTTGTTACGAATCAAATACATTTTGAAGTAGTAATCCCCTCCGAACTGGGCATTCCTGGCCAATAATGCCCTGGCTGTAAGAGTTGAAGGGCCCAAGCAAAGCCCCCACCTCTATACACCCTAACACTGCAGGGGCATCAGAGTGTCTTGTTGTCATGGCAACGGGGGGTGTCACGTGATGTGATTTGTTTAATAAATTATTTTTTAAGGTGTCCCGGTTTTTCATTTTCGAAATCTGGTCACCTTATTGATCAAGCAGAAAAAGTGAAGAAACAATTGTAGTTTTGCTAATGGACGTCATTTTGGTATATCATTAGCTTTGAGGATACCCATTAATATGAAGAAAAATAACATCGATTCCCAATGTAGCCCCCCTTCCCTGGGCCAATCGCAGATCGGGCCCCCCTCCTCTGTACTAGGGTCTGGCTACGTGTCTGAGTGTGGTGCATACCTGCTGGCATCAGGGGGGCCTGAGTCTCCCGCGATGGTATGGGGGATGACAGGATCAGGTTTCTGGGGTGAAATTTCTCTTCAGAAGGACTTGGAGAGACTGGAAACGTGGGCAGGTAAATGGCAAATGAGGTTTAATACAGATAAATATAAGGTTATGCATTTGGGATGCAAGAATAAAAAGGCGACTTACAAATTAAATGGAGATATATTGGGGGAATCCTTGATGGAGAAGGATTTAGGGGTGCTTGTAGACAGCAGGCTTAGCAATAGTGCCCAATGTCATGCAGTAGCTGCAAAGGCAAACAAGATCTTATCTTGCATCAAACGGGCAATGGATGGAAGGGAAGTAGACATAATTATGCCCCTTTACAAAGCATTAGTAAGACCACACCTTGAATATGGAGTACAATTTTGGGCACCAATCCTAAGAAAAGACATTATGGAACTAGAGAGAGTGCAGAGAAGAGCCACCAAATTAATAAAGGGGATGGACATTCTAACTTATGAGGAGAGGCTAGCTATATTGGATTTATTTACATTAGAAAAGAGGCGTCTAAGAGGGGATATGATAACTATATACAAATATATTCAGGGACAATACAAGGAGCTTTCAAAAGAACTATTCATCCCACGGGCAGTACAAAGGACTCGGGCCATCCCTTAAGGTTGGAGGAAAGGAAATTTCACCAGCAACAAAGGAAAGGGTTCTTTACAGTAAGGGCAGTTAAAATGTGGAACTCATTACCCATGGAGACTGTGATGGCAGATACAATAGATGTGTTCAAAAAAAGGTTGGACATCTTTTTAGATGGGACAGGTATACAGGGATATACCAAATAAGTATATATGGGAAGGATGTTGATCCAGGGATTAATCCGATTGCCAATTCTTGGAGTCAGGAAGGAATTAATTTTTCCCCTTAATGGGGTTTTTTGTTTGCCTTCCTCTGGATCAATAAGTAAGTATAGATATAGAATTAAGTATCTGTTGTCTGAATTTAGCATAGGTTGAACTTGATGGACGTACGTCTTTTTTCAACCTCATCTATTATGTAACTATGTAACTATGTATGTAATGGTGCAGCGCCTCCATCTCTGAGCCCCAGGAATACGGGTGGAATCCTTCCAGAGAGTCCCCCCCCCCTCGGGGATGAGAGATTCCAGTCTCACACTGTATATCTTTAAAAGCAGCCGCAGCTCTTTATTCACAGCAGCAGAATAGCAGCAACAAGATTATCAATCAGGTACAGGGTGTCTTCCTCCACACAGGACTGCTCTCCCTCAGGATGGTCTCTGTGTCCCTGCCACCACCCCAGGTCAAGGGCACCCAGGGTGGGGCTAGCTCTTCCCTCGCCCCCTAAACAGGGTGAGAGGAATTGGTCCACCTCCCTAACTAAGGTTGCATCAGCTCTACTCAGAGGCTGATGGCTCCCCTTCTCCAACGGCCAATTGATATAGGCTCTCTCTGTCACCCTGGGCCAGCCAGGTGACAGACTCAGCAGACTCTAACTCTGGACTGAACTCTTAACTCTGACACACACTTCTACTAAATAGGAAGTGCACTGCTCTTTATGATATTGGCAGGCACTGCCCCTGTGTCTCTGCCTACCACACAGGGTCAGGTACCAATTTCAGGAATGTCCCGTTATTAGCGTAAACACAACAGAGTTCCATGGATCTAGCATTAAGACTGTAAGCTCTGCAGGCCAGGGATTTCCTTTCCTATTGTCTGATTTTGTTTGTTGCACTTATTGTATGTATGTATGTCTTTATTTGTATAGCGCCATAAAATGTACATAGCGCTTCACAGTAGTAATACATGTCATATAAATAACAAATATAAATAACAGATAATGGGAATAAGTGCTTCAGACATACTGTAAAAGTAACATTAAGGAAGGAGTCCCTGCTCCGAGGAGCTTACAATCTAATTGGTAGGTAGGGAGAACGTACAGAGACAGTAGGAGGGAATACTAGTAAGTGCGTCTGCAGGGGGCCAAGCTTTGTGTCATGTGTCCATGATTATCCAGTGCTACTCATATGCTTCTTTAAGCATAATTCTCTGTATTGTATTGTATTGTATTGTATGTCTTTATTTATATAGCGCCATTAGTGTACATAGCGCTTCACAGTAGTAATACATGTGGTAATCAAATAAATAACAGATAATATAAATAACAGATCATGGGAATAAGTGCTTTAGACATAAAAGTAACATTTCGGAAGAGGAGTCCCTGCCCCGAGGAGCTTACAGTCTAATTGGTAGATAGGGAGAACGTACAGAGACAGTAGGAGGGAGTTCTGGTAAGTGCGTCTGCAGGGGGTCAAGCATTATGTATCGTGTTTAGAATATCCACAGTGCTATTCATATGCTTCTTTAAGCAAGTGTGTCTTAAGGTGGGTCTTAAAGGTGGATAGAGAGGGTGCTAGTCGGGTACTGAGGGGAAGGGCATTCCAGAGATGTGGGGCAGTCAGTGAAAAATGTTTAAGGCGGGAGAGGGCTTTAGATACAAAGGGGGTAGAAAGAAGACATCCTTGAGAAGAACGCAAGAGTCTGGATGGTGCATACCGAGAAATTAGGGATGAGATGTAATGAGGGGCAGAAGAATGTAAAGCTTTAAAAGTGAGGAGAAGAATGGAGTGTGAGATGCGGGATTTGATCGGAAGCCAGGAGAGGGATTTCATGAGGGGAGATGCTGAGACAGATCTAGGAAAGAGTAGAGTGATTCTGGCAGCAGCATTTAGGATAGATTGTAGGGGAGACAGGTGAGAGGCAGGAAGGCCGGACAGCAGGAGGTTACAGTAATCAAGACGGGAGAGAATGAGGGCCTGAGTCAGAGTTTTAGCAGTCGAACAACAGAGGAAAGGGCGTATCTTAGTTATATTGCGGAGGAAAAAGCGACAAGTTTTAGAAATGTTTTGAATGTGAGGGGCGAGTGTGAGAGAGGAGTCGAACGTGACCCAGAGGCAGCGTGCTTGGGCTACTGGGTGAATGATTGTAGTTCCAACAGTAATGTGGAAGGAGGTAGTAGGGCCAGGTTTGGGAGGAAGTATGAGGAGCTCTGTTTTAGCCATGTTGAGTTTAAGGCGTCGGAGGTATATCCAGGATGATATAGCAGAGAGACATTCAGAAACTTTGGTTTGTACAGCAGGTGTAAGGTCAGGTGTTGAAAAGTATATATGTGTGTCGTCGGCATAGAGGTGATAATTA
>NW_027456002.1:0-26964 GCF_040206685.1 Ascaphus truei | reverse complement strand
CCCTCCCTTCTCTAGCACTGACTGTCTCTCTCCTTCTCTAGCACTGACTACCTCTCTCTCCTTCTCTAGCACTGACTGCCTCTCTCTCTCTCTCCTATAGCACTGACTGCCTCTCTCTCTCCTCCTCTAGCACTGACTGTCTATCTCTCCCTCTCTAGTACTGACTGCCTCTCTCTCCCAATTTCTCTATCACTGACTGCCTCTCTCTCTCCTCCCTCTCTCCCCTTCTCTAGCACTGACTGCCTCTCTCCCTCCTCTAGCACTGACTCTCTCTCTCTCTCTTCTAGCATTGACTGCCTCTCTCTCTCTCCTTCTCTAGCACTTACTCTCTCTCTCCTTCTCTAGCACTGACTGCCTCTCTCTCTCCTCCCTCTCTCCCCTTCTCTAGCACTGACTGCCTCTCTCCCTACTCTCTCTCCCTCCTCTAGCACTGACTCTCTCTCTCTCTCTCTTCTAGCACTGACTGCCACTCTCTCCTTCTCTAGAACTGACTGTCTCTCTCCTTCTCTAGCACTGACTGCCCCTCTCTCTCTCCCCTCCCTTCTCTAGCACTGACTGCCTCTCTCTCTCTCCTTCTCTAGCACTTACTCTCTCTCTCTCCTTCTCTAGCACTGACTGCCTCTCTCTCTCCTCCCTCTCTCTCCTTCTCTAGCACTGACTGCCCCTCTCTCTCTCCCCTCCCTTCTCTAGCACTGACTGCCTCTCTCCCTCCTCTTCTCTAGCACTGACTGCCTCTCTCCCCCCTTCTCTAGCACTGTCTCTCTCCTTCTCTAGCACTGCCTCTCTCTCCTTCTCTAGCACTGACTGCCTCTCTCCTCTCCTTCTCTAGCACTGACTGCCTCTCTCTCCTTCTCTAGCACTGACTGCCCCTCTCTCTCCTTCTCTAGCACTGCCTCTCTCTCTCCTTCTCCAGCACTGACTGTCTCTCTCTCTCTCTCCTTCTCTAGCACTGCCTCTCTCTCTCCTTCTCTAGCACTGACTGCCTCTCTCTCTCTCCTTCTCTAGCACTGACTGCCTCTCTCTCTCCCTCCTCTAGCACTGCCTCTCTCTCTCCTTCTCTAGCACTGCCTCTCTCTCTCCTTCTCTAGCACTGATTGCCTCTCTCTCTCCTCCCTCCCTCCTCTAGCACTGACTCTCTCTCTCTCTTCTAGCACCGACTGCCTCTCTCTCTCTCCTTCTCTAGCACTTACTCTCTCTCTCCTTCTCTAGCACTGACTGTCTCTCTCCTTCTCTAGCACTGACTGCCTCTCTCTCTCTCCTCCCTTCTCTAGCACTGACTGTCTCTCTCCTTCTCTAGCACTGACTGCCTCTCTCTCTCCCCTCCCTTCTCTAGCACTGACTGTCTCTCTCCTTCTCTAGCACTGACTGCCTCTCTCCCTCCTCTTATCTAGCACTGACTGCCTCTCTCCCTCCTCCCTCCTTCTCTAGCACTGACTGCCTCTCCCCTTCTCTAGCACTGACTGCCTCTCTCTCCTTCTCTAGCACTGACTGCCTGTCTCTCTCCTCCCTCTCTCCCCTTCTCTAGCACTGACTGCCTCTCTCCCTACTCTCTCTCCCTCCTCTAGCACTGACTCTCTCTCTCTTCTAGCACTGACTGCCTCTCTCTCTCTCCTTCTCTAGCACTTACTCTCTCTCTCTCCTTCTCTAGCACTGACTGTCTCTCTCCTTCTCTAGCACTGACTGCCCCTCTCTCTCTCCCCTCCCTTCTCTAGCACTGACTGCCTCTCTCCCTCCTCTTCTCTAGCACTGACTGCCTCTCTCCCCTTCTCTAGCACTGTCTCTCTCTCTCCTTCTCTAGCACTGCCTCTCTCTCCTTCTCTAGCACTGCCTCTCTCTCTCCTTCTCTAGCACTGACTGTCTCTCTCTCTCTCTCTCTCTCTCTCCTTCTCTAGCACTGCCTCTCTCTCTCCGTCTCTAGCACTGACTGCCTCTCTCTCTCCTTCTCTAGCACTGCCTCTCTCTCTCCTTCTCTAGCACTGCCTCTCTCTCTCCTTCTCTAGCACTGACTGCCTCTCTCTCTCTCCTCCCTCTCTCCCTCCTCTAGCACTGCCTCTCTCTCTCTCCTTCTCTAGCACTTACTCTTTCTCTCCTTCTCTAGCACTGACTGTCTCTCTCCTTCTCTAGCACTGACTGCCTCTCTCTCTCTCCCCTCCCTTCTCTAGCACTGACTGTCTCTCTCCTTCTCTAGCACTGACTGCCTCTCTCTCTCCCCTCCCTTCTCTAGCACTGACTGTCTCTCTCCTTCTCTAGCACTGACTGCCTCTCTCCCTCCTCTTATCTAGCACTGACTGCCTCTCTCCCTCCTCTCTCCTTCTCTAGCACTGACTGCCTCTCTCCCCTTCTCTAGCACGGACTGCCTCTCTCGCCTCTCTCCATTCTCTCTCTCCCTCCTCTAGCACTGACTCTCTCTCTCCTTCTCTAGTACTGACTGCCTATTTCTCTCTCTCTCCCCCCCTTCTCTAGCACTGACTGCCTCTCTCCCTCCCTCTATAACAGTGACTGCCTCTCTCTCCCCTTCTCTAGCACTCTGCCTCTCTCTCTCCTCTCTCCCCCCCTTCTCTAGCACTGACAGTCTCTCTCTCTTTCCTTCTCTAGCACTGACCGCCTCTCTCCCTCCTCCCTCCTTTTCTAGCACTGACTGCTCCTCTCCCTCCTCCCTCTCTCCCTTCTCTAGCACTGACTCTCTCTCTCTCTCTCTCTCTCTCTCTCTAGAGGTGTCTTCCTCTTTCTCTCCCCTTCTCTAGCACTGACTGTCTCTCTCTCGCTCTCCTTCTCTAGCACTGACCACCTCTCTCCTCTCTCTCGCTCTCCTTCTCTAGCACTGACTGCCTCTCTCCCTCCTCCCTCTCCCCATTCCTCTAGCACTGACTGCCTCTCACTCCTCTTCTCTAGCACTGACTGCCGCCCTCCCTCCTCCCTCTCTCCCCTTCTCTAGCACTGACTGCCTCTCTCTATCTCGCTCGCTCTCCTTCTCTAGCACTGACTGCCTCTCTCCCTCCTCTCTCCTTCTCTAGCACTGACTGCCTCTCTCTCTCTCCCCCCCTCTCTAGCATTAACTGCCTCTCTCCCTCCTCCCTCTCCCCTTCTCTAGCACTGACTGCGTCTATCGCTCTCTCTCCTTCTCTAGCACTGACTCCTCTCTCCCTACTCTCCCTCCCTCCTCTAGCACTGACTCTCTCTCTTCTAGCACTGACTGCCTCTCTCTCTCTCCTTCTCTAGCACTGACTCACTGCATCTCTCTCTCCTTCTCTAGCACTGACTGTCTCTCTCTCCTTCTCTAGCACTTAGTGTCTCTCTCCTTCTCTAGCACTGACTGCCTCTCTCTCTCCCCTCCCTTCTCTAGCACTGACTGCCTCTCTCTCTCCTCTAGCACTGACTCTCTCTCCTTCTCTAGCACTGACTGCCTCTCCCTCCTCCCTCTCTCCCTCCTCCCTCTCTCCCCATTTCTCTAGCACTGGACTGCCTCTCTCTCTTGCTCTCCTTCTCTAGCACTGACTGCCTCTCTCTCTCTCGCTTGCTCTCCTTCTCTAGCACTGACTGCCCCTCTCTCTCTCGCTTGCTCTCCTTCTCTAGCACTGACTGCCTCTCTCTCCCTCCTCTAGCACTGACTCTCTCCTTCTCTGGCACTGACTGCCTCTTTCCCTCCTCTCTCCTTCTCTAGCTCTGACTGCCTCTCTCTCTCTCTCCCTCTCCCCCCCACCCCCGCCCCCCCGTCTCTAGAATTAACTGCCTCTCTCCCTCTCTCCCCATTTCTCTAGCACCGACTCTCTCTCTCCCTCTCTCCTTCTCTAGCACTGACTGCCTCTCTCTCTCCCCTTTTCTAACACTGACTGCCTCTCTCTCCCCTTCTCTAGCACTGACTGTCTCTCTCCTTCTTCTATAGCACTGACTGCCTCTCTCGCTCTCTCTCCTTCTCTAGCACTGACCGCCTCTCTCCCTCCTTCCTCCTTTCTAGCACTGACTGCTTCTCTCCCTCATCCCTCTCTCCCCTTCTCTAGCACTGACTGCTTCTCCCTCGCTTGCTCTCCTTCTCTAGCACTGACTGCCTCTCTCCCTCCTCTCTCCTTCTCTAGCACTGACTGCCTCTCTCCCTCCTCTCTCCTTCTCTAGCACTGACTGCCACTCTCTCTCTCTCTCTCCCCTTCTCTAGCACTGACTGCACACGCTCTCCTTCTCTAGCACTGTCTCTCTCCCCTTTTCTAGCACTGACTGCCTCCCTCCCTCTTCTCTCTCTCTCACGTTCTCTAGCACTCACTGTCTCTCCCCCCCTTCTCTAGCACTGATTGCCTTTCTCTCTCTCTCTATCTCTCTCCTACTCTAGCACTGACTGCCTCTCTCCCCTTCTCTAGCTCTGATTGCCTCTCTCCCCTTCTCTAGCTCTGACTGCCCCCCCCCCTCTCTCTCTCCCCCTCCCTTGCACTGACTCCCCCTCCCTCGCACAGCCTGCCCCTCCCCCTCCCTCGCACTGTCTGCACCTGCACCTCCTCCCTCCCTAGCAGTGCCTGCCCCCCCTCCTTAGCACTGCTTGCCCGCCATCCTTAGCACTGCCTGCCCCACTCCCTAGCACTGCCTGCCCCCTCCTACCGCACTGCCTTCTCTCCCTCCCTAGCACTGCCTGCTCCTCTCCCTTCCACTCCTCCCCCCACCCTCACCCTTTCTTCCCCCTCACCATTTCCTCTTCCCCCTCATCATTTCCTCTCCACCCCACCCTCACCCTTTCTTCCCCTCACCATTTCCTCTTCCCCTCATCATTTTCCTCTCCACATCTCATCCTTTCCTTTCCCCCTCATCCTTTTCTCTTCCCCCCTCCCCCCATCCTCTTCTCTTCCCCCCATCCTCTTCTCTTCCCCCATCCTCTTCTCTTCCCCCCATCGTCTTCTCTTCCCCCAGCCTCTTCTCTTCCCCCATCCTCTTCTCTTCCCCCACCCTCTTCTCTTCCCCCCCCACCCTTTCCTCTTTCCCCTCTCCTTTCCTCTCCCCCTCATCCTTTCCTCTTCTCCCCTCCCCCCTCATCCTTTCCTCTTCCCCTCCCCCTCATCCTTTCCTCTTCACCGCTCCCTCATCCTTTCCTCTTCCCCTCCCCACCTCATCCTTTTCTCTTCCCCTCCCCCCTCATCCTTTCCTCTCCCCCCCTCATCCTTTTCTCTTCCCCCCTCACCCCTCATCCTTTTATCTTCCCTCCCCTCCCCCCTCATCCTTTCCTCTCCCTCCCCCCCTCATCCTTTCCTCTCCCCTCTCATCCTTTCCTCTTCCCCCCTCCCCCTCATCCTTTCCTCTTCCCCCCTCCCCCTCATCCTTTCCTCTTCACCCTCATCCTTTCCTCTTCCCCCCTCCCCCTCATCCTTTCCTCTTCCCCCTCATCCTTTCCTCTTCACCCTCATCCTTTCCTCTTCCCCCCTCCCCCCTCATCCTTTCCTCTTCCCCCCTCCCCCCCCCATCCTTTCCTCTTCACCCCCCCTTCCCCCTTATCCTTTCCACTCCCCCCCTCATCCTTTCCTCTCCCCTCCCCCGCGTCATTTCCTCACCCCAACCCCTTCTTCCTTTCTCTCCCTCTCCCCTCTTCATTTCTCTCCCTCTCCCCTCTTCCTTTCTCTCCCACCCTTTTCCTTCCTCGCCCCTTCCTCCCCCTCACCCTTCCTCTCCCCTCACCCTTCCTCTCCCCCCTTCCTTTCTCTCCCTCCCCCTCTTCCTTTCCCTCCCTCCCCCTCTTCCTTTCCCTCCCCCTCTTCCTTTCTCTCCCTCCCCCTCTTCCTTTCTCTCCCTCCCCCTCTTCCTTTCTCTCCCTCCCCCCTCTTCCTTTCTCTCCCTCCCCCCTCATCCTTTCTCTCCGTCCCCCCTCATCCTTTCTCTCCGTCCCCCCTCATCCTTTCTCTCCTTCCCTCCTCATCCTTTCTCTCCCTCCCCCTCATCCTTTCTCTCCCTCCCCCCTCATCCTTTCTCTCCCTCCCCCCTCATCCTTTCTCTCCTTCCCCCCTCATCCTTTCTCCCCCTCATCCTTTCTCTCCCTCCCCCTCATCATTTCTCTCCCTCCCCCCTCACCCTTTCTTTCCCCCCACCTCATCCTTTCCTCTTCCCCCTCATCCTTTCCTCTTCCCCCCTGTAAGAGATGTGTGCAAAGGTATGCAAATGGATACTGTTTTAGAGTGACATTATATCTTGGCTTTATTGAACCCGTTCCTTTATCCAGGCAAAACATACAAAAACATCAAAATAACAAATCTCTATCCCTTTGTAAGAGCTAACTTACTTCCCCAGACCTTATCTTCAGTAGTGGAGGGGTATTCCCATTACCAGCCTATCACCTAGTACCTTAAGCAGGTGGCCATCTCTGTCAGTCTCTGGCAGGTTCCTGGGTCCAGGAAATCTAGGTGTCTGGATGTCTTGATCTCATCACAGCCTTTGTGCTCAAGACAGTGTCTGTGTGCAGGCTTCTCTGCTCTCCTTCTGTCAACCCAAATGTGAGCTAAGGAATCTCTCTCCTGTGTTTCACATGCGGCTTTTTACAGAGCTCACATTAGTCCAGGTGGAGACTAGTTAATTGAGTGGCTGCAATTAACTATCTCTCTGCTGGATTCTCAGAGTTCAGAGGCTGCTTTATTTAAACAAGGATATGTCCTCTGTTTGTGAGAAGCTCGGGCTTGCCACGGCTAAAGCCCATCCTTCCACTCTCACTCGAGATATCTCTGCGTTTCGAATGAGAGTGGATAGAGGAAGAGAACCCTTAGTCCCGCTGGCCCTTTCTCCAGGTCAGTAATGTCTCCTCAAGAAGGTGCTTGAGCTCAGCACTCTTCTGTCACTCGAGGATGACTTTTCCCTAAGTACAGTCTTTCTTCTGGCCGCTCGGTCACGTATTTTCCCCTGCGTCGGGTGATCCTTTCTTCCCTGAGTTTAGGGTGGCCATCTGCATCGGGTTCTGTAGTCATATTCACGGGTGGTTCAAGCTGGGCAGAGTTTTTATCCATACCGATTGACTCCCGTGGCATCTCAGTTTGGTAGTTACCTAGTGTTGTACCTGTAGAAGTGTGAAACAGTTCTGCCTCAATCTAGCCAAAGACTGTATCTTTCTAGCCTCTATTTTCATTGTGAAGAATATGGCTTGGGCCATGGGGCCACAGTAGCATGATTGTATTGGTATTGTGCTTCTCAGTCGTAATTCGGTTCTTCTTTCCTGACTTGTGTGGAAAGCCGATTGTAGTACGGAGGTGGCATTGTGGGTGCGCTTATAGCAACGCACAGCTTGTTTGGTTGTGATGTAGAACCTATATCTGGATTGAATCACACCAGCAGCTTCCTTCATTTTTTTGTAGTTTCTTTGCTGCAGACACTTCCTAACATTTGACTGGAGTAAGATTACACACTGCTTCAAATGTTCATCATTCTTTCTTTGACGTTGCATTCTCCACTAGCTGATATACCCGGCGTTGCCCGGGCGTGGAAGGGCAGGGGGCATGGAGTGGAAGGGCAGGGGGGGAGGGGCGTGGAAGGGCGGGTTGGGGGCCAAGGGGCGTGGAAGGGCGGGGAGGGCAAAGGGCAGGGAGGGGCGGGGGGGCAAAGGGCAGGGAGGGGCGGGGGGGCAAAGGGCAGGGAGGGGCGGGGGGGCAAAGGGCAGGGAAGGGCGGGGGGCAAAGGGCAGGGAGGGGAGGGGGGGCAAAGGGCAGGGAGGGGCAAAGGGCAGGGAGGGGTGGGGGGGCAAAGGGCAGGGAGGGGTGGGGGGGGCAAAGGGCAGGGGGGGCAAAGGGCAGGGAGGGGCTGTGGGGGGCAAAGGGCAGGGAGGGGCGGGGGGGCAAAGGGCAGGGAGAGGCGGGGGGGGCAAAGGGCAGGGGGGGGCAAAGGGCAGGGAGGGGCGGGGGGGCAAAGGGCAGGGGGGGAAAGGGCAGGGAGGGGCAGGGGGGGAAAAGGGCAGGGAGGGGCAGGGGGGGCAAAGGGCAGGGAGGGGCGGGGGGGCAAAGGGCGGGGAGGGGTGGGGGGGCAAAGGGCAGGGAGGGGCAGGGAGGGGAAAAGGGCAGGGAGGGGCGGGGGGGCTAAGGACAGGGAGGTGCAAGAGGGCAGGGAGGTGCAAGAGGGCAGGGAGGGGCAAGGGGGCAGGGGGGCAAGAGGGCAGGGAGGGAGGGGGCAAAGGACAGGGGGAGCAAAGGGCAGGGTGGCAAAGGGCAGAGGGGCAAAGGGCAGGGGGGCAAAGGGGAAAAGGGCAGGGGGAGGGAGGGCAGAGGGGCAAAGGGCAGGGGGGCAAAGGGGAAAAGGGCAGGGGGAGGGAGGGCAGGGGGGCAAAGGGCAGGGGGAGGGAGAGCAGAGGGAGGGAGGGCAGGGGGCAAAGGGCAGGGGGAGGGAGGGCAGGGGGCAAAGGGCAAGGGCAGGGGGAGGGAGGGCAGGGGGTAAAGGGCAGGGGGCAAAGGTCAGGGGGAGGGAGGGCAGGGGGCAAAGGGCATTGGGAGGGAGGGCAGGGGGGCAAAGGGCATTGGGAGGGAGGGCAGGGGGGGCAAAGGGCATTGGGAGGGAGGGCAGGGGGGGCAAAGGGCATTGGGAGGGAGGGCAGGGGGGGCAAAGGGCAGGGGGAGGGAGGGCAGGGGGGCAAAGGGCAGGGAGGGTAGGGGGGGGCAAAGGGCAGGGTGAGTCTTGGACGCGTTAAATAACCCATTCCCCTGCATGTACTCACCTTGCACACGGCCGCGCTCCTCCTCTTCCTACGGGTACCGGCCGCGCTCCTCCTCCACCTCGGGCTCCTCAGCGGAGAGGCTGAGACGCTCCGGTGAGGAGTTGCTGTGCCTCTCGCGGGGAGAGGCGGAGACAGCCGGAGGAGCGCCCTCGGGGACGGGGAGCGGCCTGTGTGAGGGGGGAGCCGCAGAGAGCGTGCTCTGTGTGTGTGGGGGCAGAGGGGTGGGTGCGGGGGGGGGTGAGCAGGGGGGGGAGACAGCCGGAGGAGTGCCGACGGGGAGCGGCCTGTGTGAGGGGAGAGCGCAGAGCGTGCTCTGTGTGTGTGTGGGTGGGGCGGGGGGGGGGGGGGTGAGCGCCGGTTGAGGGAGTGGCCTATGGGTGGTGAGAGCCGTGGGGAGGCGAGAGTCCCCCAAGGGAGCAATCTGATTGCCGCTAGGGACACAGGGAGGGACACAGGGAGACACATACAGACAGACAGGCAACGACACATAGGACACTTTGAGAAATATATAGTATAGATAGATATAGATATGGATTGGAGAAGGCCGGCTGCTTTATTCTGGCTATTTAGCAGACGAGTTTTCATTCCTCTGTAGGCAGTCTGTGTGGTGAGCGCTGCAGAGCGTTTGCGCAGATACATTTCTCATTCCAACCTTGTTTGGACAAGACCTTTTGTAGTACTTCTGAATTACTCTGCTGCTTTTCTCCCTTTTTAAGAAGTTTAGCCCATCAGCGAGAGAATCTCGTTTCTGGAGCTTGCTCTGAGTGTGCATCAACGCATTCTTCATTATATTTTGGAGGTCTGCGGATTTCTTCGCTCGGGCCGCAGCTGCTTGCCTCAGTTTCTGGACCTTCTTGTGCTCCCCCTTGTACAGAGTAACTTGGCCTCTAACCTTGGCCTCTGGCGATGCTCAGGGTAGCCTTCAGTTTCTCAGGCTGCTTTGTGGGGACACACTGGGTTATCAGACGTTCCTGCAGCACTTGTACTTCTTTAGCAGCGGCAGATTTTCTTCCTGCAGAGATCGCTGTTTCTGTTTGGTAATCTGTAGGTGCATATGCAGACCTTGCAGTTGGTTCTGCAGTAGGTGCTCTGCTTGTGTGCATTGCTCCAATGCTTCTAACTTTTCATCTTTCAACCTTTTGTATTTTTTTCCTCTTGCAGTTTCTATAATATTCAGGGCCTCCTTGTAGTCCTCCTTCCATTTACGAACATCTGAGTTGAGACTGCCGGTCTCCTGGCGTGAGACTTCTATCTCTAGGTTGAAGGTGTGAAGCTCCTTCTGAGAGACTTTAAGATTCATACTAAGAATGTAGACAGCTTTTTGAGAGATGTCCAGCTCCTCAGCGAGACTGTGAAGTTTCTTTTTAGAGACTTCCAGTTTTGTGCGGCAACTGCTGATCTCTTGGTGTGAGGCATCCAGTGCTATGCGGAGAGTATGAACCTCATTCTGAGAGACTTCCAACTCTCTATGGCGATCACGAACCTCATGCTGAAAGACTGTAATCTCTTTCAGTGCCTCCTCATACTTCTGTTTCAGATTAGCAATCATTCGGTCAGACTTGCTCTGCTTTTCATCCATGGCGGTAATAGTAGTGTTCGCAGTATCTAGATCCGTCCTTAGATCCTCCAATTCGGTCTTGGACACCAAGTAAATTGCGAGCACAGTCTTCTGTAGCTCAGCATTATTTTCTCTCCATTTTCAATTCTTCACGGAGCAGATCACAGTTATGCCTGGCAGCTTGCAGTGCATCTTCAGGGCTGGTCAAGGGATCGCCACTCACTGGTTCCGGCTCCGCTTCCCTGGTATGGCTGGTTGAGGGTTCCTCACTGTTAGCACCGGACAGACACTTCTTTGGGTTACACGACTTTTTCCTTGGGCCCTCTGGATATTCTGTCATCCGCGTGACGAATCCTCCATTTTTCTAGATTGCAGGGCATCTCTGACCCCCTTTTTCTCCGAGATCTGCGGACGCGTCTGTTCCTTCCACGGTAAGTGAAGCACCACTTTTCTTTTTCCGCCTTTTTGTTTTGGACGACTCCGTCCCATCAGGGCTACTAGGGTGTCCGTCTTTATTTGAAACTTCAACAGCTTTACTGTATCCGCCAGGCTTTTCTTGCAGTTGCGTTAGCTGGCAGGAATATTCGGGGTCATAGAGACATGTTTGTCTGGAGAGTACCAAGTTTATGCACCTCCACCATTCTTGGGGTGTTTTTTGTTGCTGTGACTCGGTTCTGGTTCCCCATAAGAGATATCTTCATCCGTATCAGTATCCTTATAGGACCGGAAGGGCCACTCTTCCGTGGGGTAGGGTTCATTACAGGAACACCATATCTAGTCCTCCATTTTGGGGCTATCAGGTGTATTTTTCTTCCTGACCTCGGGAGGCGTTATTGCAGCTGTTTCCACTGTATTCGATTGAACCCCAGCTGGTAGTCCTACAGGTGGGCAGACTTGGCTTGCAGAGTTTGTAGCTCTCACAGGCGTCTCTGTAGACTTTTTCTTTTTCGTCTTTACTATGGTACTGTAGGTACTGAAACATCAGCAGTACTGTGCACACATTCTTTCTCATGAGTGATGCTGGATGTGCCCTTGCCAAGTAAAGCTTCTGTATCTTCCTTGTGACCACAGCACATTGCTTGCTGCTGCAGTTCCTTGACGCGTTGAAAAAAATATTCCTCTGGCTGCAGCCCTTTGTCTGGGGCCACATCGGGATCATCCGAATAAGGCCTGAAATGACACTGCTCCGTGTGGCTGAGCTCTTTACACCAGGAACACATTTTCTTCCCCATTCTTACAGAGTCTGTATTTGTAACGGGTGTTCCCCACAAACAAGACGGGACCGTGAGGCCGAGGTGGGTATGTTAGTGTACACCGACCTCCAGCCACGTGAGCGCGTCCGGAGTGCAGAGTGATAGTAGTATAGCCGGGTCAGGGTTTGAGAATTAAGGATAGTCATAATACTCGCCCTGGTCAGGGGTTGGAGAAGTTGGATGGTCGTAGAGGGTAGCCGGCGTCCAGGGGCGGAGAAGGTAGAGGTTCAGAAGCAAGCTGAGGTCGGGGTAGAGAGAAATTGGGGGTCCAGGTACAAGCCGAGGTCAAAACACAGAGAGACAAGACAGGATCAAAAATGCACAAGGCAACAGGACAAGGAAGCAGAAGCTTGAGGTAAGCACTACGTTCAGGAACGAACAATTATGCTCAGCCAATTTACCAGAGGGCTGGCTGAGCATATAAAGGGCAGGTGACCAATGAGCAGCCAGCAAGCAGCTGCCACACATTAGCATGAATCATGTACTCGGTAGCAAGCACCCAATGGTAGAACGGAGGTGGAGTGAGCCGCAGGTGATCCTGGTTAGTGTGGAGTTGAGGATTAACCCCTCGCGTGCTCTTTGTGATGCGGCGCCAGTGCATGGTTTTCTGCGGGCGTGACGTGGGGGCGGGGCCTAAGCCCGAACCTGGAAGTATCCCTCTGTCTGATGGCGCGGCGCCTGTGGGTAGCTTCCTTGGTCTGCGGTGCGTCACCCGTGTCGTCACAGGACCTGTCACGGGGGCGGGACCTAACGCCGATACTCACAGTACCCCCTCCCCCCCTTCAGGAGCGATCTCCGGCCGTCTCAGGGATGGTTTGACTGGGTACTTCAAGTGGAAGGTCCGGACGAGCCTGGGGGCATGTAATTGGTCCCGGGAGATCCAGGGTCGCTCTTCGGGCCTAAAACCCCTCCAATGGACCAGATACTGGAGATTTCCCCTGGTTATCCTGGAATCCAGTACTGACTGCACTTCCAATTCTTGTTGTCCCTCTACAAGGAGGGGTTCAGGAGGTGAGACCGGAGCAGGAGACCGAGAGTCCTGTACAAAAGGCTTCAGAAGGTAGGTGTGGAAAACAGATGGGATTCGCATGGAAGCCAGCAAGCGTAAGCGATAGGCCACTGGATTGATCTTCTCAATGATGGTGAATGGACCAATAAATCTCGGTACCAATTTCGCTGTGGGTACTTTTGGATGAATGTTTTTGGTGGATAGCCATACCTTCTCCCCTGGATTGTATACTGGAGTTCTTTGTCGATGCCGCTTTTTCTGTATGGAAATTCCTCTCTTGAGATTCTCTTGAATCCTCTCCCATGAGTTCTGTAATTGCAGAATCCTGTTGTCAGCTGCTGGCACCCCGGATCTGGGTTCTGTAGTGGGAAGAACTGAAGGGTGAAAGCCATAATTGATAAAAAAAAAAAAGGTGAGTCCATTGTTGACTCACTCCGTAAATTGTTGTGAGAGAACTCGGCCCAGGGTAGAAGATCTGTCCAGTTGTCCTGGGTATCGGAAATAAGACATCAAATAAATTGTTCTAACGATTGGTTAGTCCGTTCTATCTGCCATTGGTCTGGGGATGGTAACCGGAAGAAAATGAAGAGAGATCCCCAATTGCTGGCAAAAGGACCACCAGAATTTAGAAATAAATTGGGACCACCGATCTGAGACAATAACCTGGGGTACCCCATGGAGACTAAAAATTTCCTTGACGAAAATCTCTGATAGTTTGAGGGCGTTAGGCAGGCCCTTAAGGGGAATAAAGTGAGCTTGCTTGGAGAAACGGTCCACCACTACCAGGATGGTATTCATACCTTTTGGATATTGGAAGTTCCACGATGAAATCCATGGATAGGTGGGTACATGGACGATCTGGAATCAGAAGGGGTTGGAGTAACCCTGTGGGTCTGTTACGGGGAGTCTTATTTTGAGCACATGTAGGGCACGCAGTGACAAATTCCTTGATCTCCCTCCGCATGCCCGGCAACCAGAAGGTCCGTTCCAGCAGGTCGATGGTTCTCCTAGTTCCTGGGTGTCCAGAGCTCTTGGAGGAGTGACCCCATTCCAGTGCCTTCCTACGATATGCAGGTGCGGTGAAAAGGCGACCCTCTGGGACTTCGAGACCCTCAGGGATGTTGGACTGACCTTGAACAATGTTCTCCAAAGAATCAAAGGTATTTGCGGAGATTATGTATGCTGGGGGAAGTATAGTCTCCTCCCAGTCTTCAGCCTTGTCCTCCACCAGGAACTGATGGGAGAGGGCATCTGTCTTGACGTTCTTTGAGCCTGGTAGATATGAAATGATAAAATTGAACCGAGAAAAAAAAAAGTGACCATCGTGCTTGTCGTGACCCCAACCGATGAGCGCCTTCAATGTATAGGAGATTTTTGTGATCCGTCAGTATGGTGACTGGATTTTCAGTGTCCTTGAGCAGATGCCTCAATTCTTCTAAAGCCATTTTGATGGCCAGGAGTTCCTGATTGCCTACATCATAGTTTCGTTCGGCAGAAGAGAATTTCTTGGAGAAGAAAGCGCACGGGTGAAGTTTGGCCTGAGGTGTCTTCCTCTGGGAAAATACAGCTCCGGCCCCGACGTCAGATGCGTCCACTTCAAGGGTAAAGGGTAGACCAGGGTCCGGGTGCACGAAGACAGGAGCTGACACGAAGGCTGTTTTTAGTCGCTTGAATAGCAGCAGGAGACCATAAGGCGGGATCAGCACCTTTATGTGTTAAGGCCGTAATGGGCGCTACAACTGAGGAGAAATTCTGTATGAATCTTCGGTAGAAGTTGACGAAGCCTAGGAAGTGTTGTACAGCTTTCAGAGTCGTGGGACGGGGCCAGTCCAACATCGCTTTCACCTTTGCTGGATCCATGGCAAGACCAGTATCGGAGAGGATGTAACCTAAAAAGGCCATCGTGGTCTGATGGAACTGACACACCTCTAACTTAACGAATAGATGATTCTCTCGTAGGCGTAGAAGTACCTGTTTAACGTGACAAGGATGTTCCTGTACGGACTTGGAGAAGATTAGGATATCATCAAGGTAGACAATGACGTATTGGTCAAGGAGGTCCCTGAAAATTTCATTAACAAAGTCCTGGAATACTGCTGGAGCATTACAAAGGCCTAATGGCATCACAAGATATTCGTAATGTCCGTCCCGGGTGTTGAAGGCCGTCTTCCACTCGTCCCCCTGATGGATTCTTACTAGATTGTAAACTCCTCGTAAGTCCAGTTTGGTGAAGATTGTGGCCCCCTGCAGTCTGTCAAAGAGTTCAGAAATTTAACGGTAAAGGGTACCGGTTCTTTATTGTGATCTTGTTAAGGCCCCGATAATTGATGCAGGGTCTGAGGGATCTATTCTCTTTCTTAACAAAGAAAAAACCCGCTACTGCGGGAGACGAGGATTTCCGGATAAATCCCCTCAGTAGGTTCTCCAGAATATATTCCTTCATGGCCTTGGTCTCTGGAGCGGATAACGGATAGGAACATCCTCGTGGGGGAACCGAGCTGGGTAGTAGCTCGATGGGGCAGTTTAATGACCGATGGGGTAGTAGTTCCTCAGATTGTGCTTTGTTAAAGACGTCCTGGAAGTCAAAGTAGATTTCAGGTAAGTGTATGTTTACCTGTTCCGGTACTGAAACCCTGCATCATTTTTTGGAAGAGATGGAGCAGTTCTTCAAGCAATGAAAGCTCCATTGGAAGGACTCCGAGTCAGTCCAGTCTATGCGAGGGTTATGCACTTGGAGCCATGGGAGTCCAATGACGACGTCGACTATAGGGGGATGGATGACATCCAATTGGATCCTCTCGGTTTGAACCTCTCCTGTCCACAAATGAAAGGAAATGGTTTGTAGAGATATAAATGCAGGTTATAAGGGGCGGCCGTCAATGGCCTCCAGTCCCACTGGGTGTTTCTTGTGTACCAAGGGAATTTTATTTCTCTCCGCGAATCCCTGGTCAATGAAATGACCCCATGACCCGGAATCCAGAAAGGCCTGTGCGGTGGTATGGAAGGTATCGAGGGTTAAAGTAACGGGGACAAGAATCCTAGTTGGCAGCTTTTTGGGAGGAGAAGGAGATAGTGTTCCCAGTGTGATTCTCCTGGCTCTCACTCGGACTTGGCATTTCCCGACTTGTTACGACAAGCAAGTACCTGATATCCGATGTTACCGCAGTATAGGCAGAGTCCGGCATTGCATCTGCGTTGTTTCTCACCGGGAGATAGCTTATTACCGCCAAGTTGCATGGGTTCCTCCAGGTCCGGGCGGAGACGGGTTAACAGCCCCTATGTAAAAACTGTGAGGGGGTTGTATACTTTGCTTGCGCCAGGTTCTTTCGGCTCTTCTTTCCTGTAGCCGCTGGTCTACCCAGATGCATAGAGCGACGAGCTCCTCCAGTTCTGTGGGATGTTCCTCTGCCGTGAGTTCGTCCTTCAGATTCTCGGGAGGCCTTGCCAGAAGGCGGCTGACAACGCCTCATCATTCCAACTGATCTCCGCGACTATGGTGCGGACCTCGAGAGTGTTCCGGGCCACGGGACGGGTACCTTGGGAAATATGTAAAAGGGATGAGGCAGCAGTTACCTTATGTCCGGGCGTGTTGAATACTCTGTGGAACTCCTTGGTGAATCGTGTGATGTCGTTGGTGAGGTCCGACCTCAGTTCCCAGATGGGTCAGGCCCACGCCAAAGCATCGTCAAGCAATAAAGAAATTATATATGCCACTTTAGATCGCTGAGACATGAAACGAGAAGGCATCAGTTCAAATTGGATGAAGCATTTAAGAAAACCGCGACAACCATGTGGGTCACCGCCATAGTGATTGGGGGTAGGTAGTTGTGTTTCGGAGGCTGTGGCCACAGGAATGGGGGCAGGGACTGGCGCCACAGGGGACACAGAGTGGAAAGGGGGACGTTGCGTCTGTTCAGTGATGGATTGAACCGTCTGTAGGAGCAGCTCCATGCGTTGGTTATTTTGCTTCAGATATTTTTCCAGTCTGTCAAACATGTTGACGTGCATGCTCAAGACTCGACCCACCTCAGCGGGGTGGGCTGAGCATACTGTAACGGGTGCTCACAACAAACAAGACGGGACCACGAGGCCGAGGTGGGGATGTTCGTGTACACCGACCTCCAGCCGCGTGGTCTGTCGCGGGGGCGGGACCTAACGGCGAGCCTCACAGTATTTGACTTCAGCTGGGCGGCCATTTTTAAAATCCCAAGGGTTTTTTTTTCTTCACACAAGTGGTGGGGTAGACTCTGGTCACAGCATCAGTACCTTGTGTGGGTCACCGTCTGTCGCAGTCCTCCCAGTCAAACTGTGGTGTTGTGGCTTTCTCCAGTGCAGTTATAGTTGTAGTTTTCCTCCCTGGATGTGTAGCCCTTTAAATCTGGACAATTCTGCACGTGATTCTTTGGTTTCTTGCTCAGGCTGTTTGCAGGAACTGTATGCAGGCAAAAGCATAAAAATGCATAGGCAGTCTTGGGGGCCTCTTTTAAATTCAAGGACCACCTCTCATCCCACTTCTTACACCATATGTAAGAGATGTGTGCAGAGGTATGCAAATGGAGACTGTTTTAGGGTGAAATTATATATTGGCTTTATTGAGCCTGTTCCTTGATCCAGGCAAAACATACAAAAACAAAATAACAAACCCCTATCCCTTTGTAAGGGATAACTTATTTCCCCAGATCCTATCGGCAGGATTGGAGGGATATTCCCATTAGCAGCCTATCACCCCAAAGTCTCAGGAAGTACCTTAAGCAGGTGGCCCACCATGTCAGTCTCTGGCAGGTTCCTGGGTCCTCTGTGTCCAGGAAATATAGGTCTCTGGGTGTCTGGATTTCTTGATCTCAGCACTGCCTTTGTGCTCAAGACAGTGTCTGTGTGCAGGCTTCTCTGCTCTCCTTCTGTCAGCCCAAACGTGAGCTAAGGAATCCCTCTCCTGGGTCTCACATGAGACACTTTACAGAGCTCTCATTAATCCAGCTGGAGACTAGTTAATTGAGTGGCTGCAATTAACTATCTCTCTGCTGGATTCTCAGAGCTCTGAGGCTGCTTTATTTAAACAAGTATATGTCTCTGTTACACCCCCTATCATCCTAACCTCTTTCCCCCCATCCTTTCCTCTTCCCCCCCATCCTTTCCTCTTCCTCCCCCATTCCTCCCTCTTCCCCACTCATTCTTTCCTCTCCCATCATCCCTCGTCCTTTCTTCTCTTCCCCCTATCTCTTCCACCCTCATCCTTTCCTCTCCCCTCCCCTCATTCATTTATCTCCCCCCTCATTCGTTCCTCCCCCTCATTCGTTCCTCCACCTTCATCCTTTCCTCTACCCCCCTCACCCTTTCCTCTCCCCTCCCCCTCATTCTTTCCTCTCCCCTCCCCCTCATTCTTTCCTCTCCCCTCCCCCTCATTATTTCCTCTCCCCTGCCCCCTCATTCTTTCCTCTCCTCTCCCCCCTCATTCTTTCCTCTCCCGTCCCCCACTCATCCTTTCCTCTCCACTCCCCCTCTTCCTTTCCTCCCCACTCCTCCTTCCTCCCACTCCTCCTTTCCTCTTCCCTCCCCCCTTCATTCTTTCCTTTCCCCTGATACTTTCTTCTCCCCCCCTTTTTTCTCCCCTTTCCCCTCATCATTTTCTCTCCCCCTCATCCTTTTCTCTCCCCTCCCCCTCATGCTTTCCTCTCCTTTTCCCCTCATCCTTTCCTCTCCACTTCCCCCTCATTCTTTCCTCTCCACTTCCCCCCTCATTCTTTCCTCTCCACTTCCCCCCTCATTCTTTCCTCTCCACTTCCCCCTTCATTCTTTCCTCTCCACTCCCCCATCCTTTCCTCTCCCCCTTTCATTCTTTCCTCATCCTTTCCTCTCTCCCCTCATTATTTCCTCTCCCATCCCCCACTCATCCTTTCCTCCCCTCTCATTGTTTCCTCTCCCATCACTCCTCGTCCTTTCTTCTCTTCCCCTATCTCTTCCACCCTCATCCTTTCCTCTCCCCTCCCCTCATTCATTTATCTCCCCCCTCATTTGTTCCTCCCCCCTCATTCGTTCCTCCCCTCATCTTTTCCTCTACCCCCCCTCATCCTTTCCTCTCCCCTCCCCATCATCCTTTCCTCTCCCCTCATCCTTTCCTCCCCCCCTCATCCTTTCCTCCCCCTCATCCTTTCCTCTTCCCTTCCCCCCTCATCCTTTCCTCTTCCCTTCCCCCCTCCCCCTTTCCTCCCCCTCATCCTTTCCTCCCTCCTCCCCCCTCATCCTTTCTTCCCCCCTCCCCCTCATCCTTTCTCTCCCCTCCTTCATTCTTTCCTCTCCCCTCCCCCTCATTCTTTTCTCTCTCCCCCTCATTCTTTCCTCTCCCCTCTCCCTCATCATTTCATCCCCTCATTATTTCCTCTCCCCTCCCCACTCAGCCTTTCATCCCCCCTCATTCTTCCTCCACCCCTCAGTCTTTCCTCTCCCCTCACATTTTCTTCTCTTTCCTCTCCTCCCACCCCCCATTCTTTCCTCCCCCTCATCCTTTCCTCTCCCATACCCCCTCATCCTTTCCTCTCCTTTCCCCCTCATCCTTTCCTCACCCTTCCCCCTCATCCTTTCCTCACCCTCCCCCCTCATCCTTTCTCTCCCCTCCTTCATTCTTTCCTCTCCCCTCCCCCTCATTCTTTTCTCTCTCCCCCTCATTCTTTCCTCTCCCCTCCCCCTCATCATTTCCTCCCTTCATTATTTCCTCTCCCCTCCCCACTCATCCTTTCATCCCCCCTCATTCTTCCTCCCCCCCTCAGTCTTTCCTCTCCCCTCACCTTTTCTTCTCTTTCCTCTCCTCCCACCCCCCATTCTTTCCTCCCCTCATCCTTTCCTCTCCCATACCCCCTCATCCTTTCCTCTCCCATACCCCCTCATCCTTTCCTCTCCCATACCCCCTCATCCTTTCCTCTCCCATACCCCCTCATCCTTTCCTCTCCCTTCCCCCTCATCCTTTCCTCTCCCCTCCAATCCTTTCCCCTCCCCTCAGTCTTTCCCCTACCCCTCAGTCTTTACTCTCCCCTCCCCCTCAGTCTTTCCTCTCCCCTTCCCCTGTCTTTCCTCTCCCCTCCCCCTCATCCTTTCCTCCCCCTCCCTCCCCTCATCCTTTTCTCCCCCTCCCCCCATCATCCTTTCCTCCCACTCCCCCCCTCATCCTTTCCTCCCACTCCCCACCTCATCCTTTCCTCCCACTCCCCACCTCATCCTTTCCTCTCACTCCAACCTCAACATTTCCTCCCCCTCCCCCTCAACATTTACTCCCCCTCCCCCTCTCATCCTTTACTCTCCCTCCCCCTCATTCTTTCCTCTTCCCTTCCCCCTCATCCTTTCTCTCCCCTCCTTCATTCTTTCCTCTCTCCCCCTAATTCTTTTCTCTGTCCCCCTCATTCTTTTCTCTCTCCCCCTCATTCTTTCCTCTCCCCCCTCATTATTTCCTCCCCCCTCCCCCACTTATCCTTTCATACCCCCTCATTCTTTCATCCCCCCTCATTCTTCCTCTCCCTTCATTCATTCCTCTCCTCTCCCCCTCATTCATTCCTCTCCCCCCATTTCATTCATTCCTCTCCCCCCATCTCATTCATTCCTCTCCCCCCATCTCATTCATTCCTCTCTCCCCTCATTCTTTCCTGTCCCCTCCCCCTCTCATTCTTTCCTCCCCCTCATTCTTTCCGCCCCCTCATTCTTTCCTCCCCCCTCATTCTTTCCTCTCCACTCCCCCCTCATTCTTTCCTCCTCCCTCTCCCCTCATTCTTTCCTCTCCACTCCCCCCTCATTCTTTCCTTTCCTTCCCCCTCCTCCTTTCCTCTCCCCTCCCCCTCATCCTTTCCTCTCACTCATTCTTTTCTCTCCCCTCCCCCTTCATTCTTTTCTCTCCCCTCACCCCTCATTCTTTCCTCCCCCCTCATTCTTCCTCCCCCTCATTATTTCCTCCTCCTTCCCCCTCATTCTTCCCCCCCCCTCATCCTTTCCTCTCCCCTCATTCTTTTTTCTCCCCCCCTCATCCTTTCCTCCCCCTCCCCCCTCATCCTTTCTTCCCCCCTCCCCCCTCATCCTTTCTCCCCCCCTCCCCCCTCATCCTTTCTCTCCCCTCATTCATTCTTTCCTCTCCCCTCCCCCTCATTCTTTTCTCTCTCCCCCTCATTCTTTCCTCTCCCCTCTCCCTCATCATTTCCTCCCCTCATTATTTCCTCTCCCCTCCCCACTCATCCTTTCACCCCCCCTCATTCTTCCTCCACCCCTCAGTCTTTCCTCTCCCCTCACCTTTTCTTCTCTTTCCTCTCCTCCCACCCCCCATTCTTTCCTCCCCCTCATCCTTTCCTCTCCCATACCCCCTCATCCTTTCCTCTCCTTTCCCCCTCATCCTTTCCTCACCCTTCCCTTTCATCCTTTCCTCCCCCTCCCCCTCATCCTTTCCTCCCCCCTCCCCCTTCATCCTTTCTCTCCCCTCCTTCATTCTTTCCTCTCCCCTCCCCCTCATTCTTTTCTCTCTCCCCCTCATTCTTTCCTCTCCCCTCCCCCTCATCATTTCCTCCCCTCATTATTTCCTCTCCCCTCCCCACTCATCCTTTCATCCCCCCTCATTCTTCCTCCCCCCCTCACCTTTTCCTCTCCCCTCACCTTTTCTTCTATTTCCTCTCCTCCCACCCCCCATTCTTTCCTCCCCTCATCCTTTCCTCTCCCATACCCCCTCATACTTTCCTCTCCCATACCCCCTCATCCTTTCCTCTCCCATACCCCCTCATCCTTTCCTCTCCCATACCCCCTCATCCTTTCCTCTCCTTTCCCCCTCATCCTTTCCTCACCCCCTCATCCTTTCCTCTCCCCTCCAATCCTTTCCCCTCCCCTCAGTCTTTCCCCTACCCCTCAGTCTTTACTCTCCCCTCCCCCTCAGTCTTTCCTCTCCCCTCCCCCTCAGTCTTTCCTCTCCCCTCCCCCTCATCCTTTCCTCCCCCTCCCTCCCATCATCCTTTTCTCCTCCTCCCCCCCTCATCCTTTCCTCCCACTCCCCCCCTCATCCTTTCCTCCCACTCCCCCCCTCATCCTTTCCTCCCACTCCCCACCTCATCCTTTCCTCTCACTCCCACCTCATCCTTTCCTCTCACTCCCACCTCAACATTTCCTCCCCTCCCCCTCTCATCCTTTACTCTCCCTCCCCCTCATTCTTTCCTCTTCCCTTCCCCCTCATCCTTTCTCTCCCCTGCTTCATTCTTTCCTCTCTCCCCCTCATTCTTTTCTCTGTCCCCCTCATTCGTTTCTCTCTCCCCCTCATTCTTTTCTCTCTCCCCCTCATTCTTTCCTCTCCCCCCTCATTATTTCCTCCCCCCTCCCCCACTTATCCTTTCATACCCCCTCATTCTTTCATCCCCCCTCATTCTTCCTCTCCCTTCATTCATTCCTCTCCTCTCCCCCTCATTCATTCCTCTCCCCCCATCTCATTCATTCCTCTCCCCCCATCTCATTCATTCCTCTCTCCCCTCATTCTTTCCTGTCCCCTCCCCCTCTCATTCTTTCCTCCCCCTCATTCTTTCCTCCCCCTCATTCTTTCCTCCCCCCTCATTCTTTCCTCTCCACTCCCCCCTCATTCTTTCCTCCTCCCTCCCCCCTCATTCTTTCCTCTCCACTCCCCCCTCATTCTTTCCTTTCCTCCCCCTCCTCCTTCTCTCCCCCTCCCCTCATCCTTTCCTCTCCCTCATTCTTTTCTCTCCCCTCCCCCTTCATTCTTTTCTCTCCCCTCACCCCTCATTCTTTCCTCCCCCCCTCATTCTTCCCCCCCCCCTCATCCTTTCCCCTCCCCTCCCCCCATTCTTTTTTCTCCCCTCCCTCATCCTTTCCTCTCCCCTCCCCCTCATTCATTCCTCTCCCCTCCCCCCTCATTCATTCCTCTCCCCTCCCCCCTCATTCATTCCTCTCCCCTCATTCATTCATCCCCTCTACCCCTAATTCTTTCCTCTCCCCCTCATTCTTTCCTCTCCCATCATTCTTTCCTCTCCCCTCAATCTTTCCTCCCCCTCATTCTTTCCTCTCCCCTCATCCTTTCCTCTTTCCCCCTCCCCCACTCATTCTTTCCTCCCCCTCATCCTTTCCTCTCCCCTCATCCTCTCCCCTTCCCACCTAATCCTTTCCTCTCCACTCCCCCTCCTCCTTTCCTCCACCTCCTTCTTTCCTCTCCCCTCCCCCTCATCCTTTCTCTCCCCTCCCCCTCATCCTCTCCCCTCCCCCTCATCTTCTCCCCTTCCCCTCATCCTCTCCCCTCCCCCTCAACCTCTCCCCTCATCCTTTTCTCCCCCCCCCTCCCTCGCCACCCCCCTGTGTGTGTAGTGCTGCCCTGGATCCTGCCCTGTGTGTGGGCTTTTTAGGAGCCCTCTCTTTAATGCTGTGTTTCTCCTTCAGACAGCATGATCCGTGTGGGGTCCGATTACCAGGCTCAAATTCCTGAATGTAAACCAGGTGAGACTTTCCAAATCCACTCGGTGCCCCAAATCCCCCCTAATAACAGTGAGAGTTTAAGGGGCTAAAGCAGGAATGGTCAACTCCAGTCCTCAAGGGCCACCAACAGGCCAGCTTATAAGGATATCCCTGCTTCAGCACAGGTGGCTCAATCAATGCAAAGTGAATGACTGCACCACCTGTGCTGAAGCAGGGATATCCTTAATACTTGACCTGTTGGTGGCTCATGAGGACTGGAGTTGGTAACCCCTGGTCTAAAGAGCCAGTCTCTTACCAAGTAGGAGCACTTGCCTAATGTCATGTTTTTAGTGGGTTAAAAAGTCTCTCTTCTCTCTCTGCCCCATCCTTTTCTCTACCCCATCCTTTTCTCTGTCCCTGTCCACCTCTTTCCCCCCTCCCCTTCCTCCCCCCTCCCCCCCCCCTCCCCTTCCTCCCTCCCCCCCCTTCCCTTCCTCCCTCCCCCCCCTTCCTCCCCTCCCCCCTTCCTCCCTCCCCCCCTTCCTCCCCTCCCCCCCTTCCCCCCCTTCCTCCCCTCCCCCCCTTCCCCCCCTTCCTCCCCTCCCCCCCTTCCCCCCCTTCCTCCCTCCCCCTTTCCTCCCTCCCCCCCTTTCCTCCCTCCCCCTTTCCTCCCTTCCCCTCCCTCCCTTTCCTCCTTTCCCCTCCCTCCCTTTCCTCCCTTCCCCTCCCACCCTTTCCTCCCTTCCCCTCCCTCCCCTTCCCCCTTCCCCTCACCTCCCCCTCCCCTCTTCCTCCCCTCTTCCCCCCCCCTTTCCTCCCCTCCTCCCCTCTTACTCCCCCCCTCCCCCGCTCTCCTCCCCTCTTCCCCCCCCTCTCCTCCCCTCTTCCCCCCTCCCCCCTCTCATCCCCTCCCCCCCCTCTCATCCCCTCCCCCCCTCTCATCCCCTCCCCCCTTTCCCCCCTCCCTTTCCCCCCCTCTCCTCCCCCTTCCCCCCCTCTCGTGCCCCTTCCCCCCCTCTCCTGCCCCTTCCCCCCTCTCCTCCCTCCCCCTTTCCCCCGCCTCTCCTCCCCTCTTTCCCCCCACCCCTCCCCCTCTCTCCCCCCACCCCTCCCCCCTCTCATCCCCTCCCCCTTTCCCCCTTTCCCCCCTTCCCCCCCTTTCCCACTCTCCTCCCTCTACTCCCACCCCCCTCCTCTCTCCCTCCCCCCTCTCCTCCTTCCCACCACCTATCCTCTTTCCCCCCCACTCCCTCTCCCCTCCACTCCCTATCCCCTCTCTCAACCCCCCTCCCCTCTCCCCCCTCCCTCCCCTCCACCCCCTCCCCTCTCTCCCACCCCCTCACCCCCCTCTCTCCCACCCCTTCACCCCCCTCTCTCCCACCCCTTCACCCCCCTCTCTCCCACCCCCCTCTCCTCCTTCCCACCCCCTCTCCCCCTCCTCCCTCTCTCCCCATCCCCCTCCTCCCTCTCTCCCCCATCCCCCTCCTCCCTCTCTACCCCATCCCCCTCCTCCCTCTCTACCCCATCCCCCTCCTCCCTCTCTCCCCCATCCCCCCTCTCTCCCCCATCCCCCCTCTCTCCCCCATCCCCCTCCTCCCTCTCTCCCCTCTCTTCCTTCCCCCTCCTCCCGATCCACCCTTTTCCTCTTCCCCTCCCTCTTTCTCCCCCACCCTTCCTCTCCCTCTCCCTCTTTCTCCCCCACCCTCCTCTCCCCTCCCTCTTTCTCCCCCCCCTCCCTCTTTCTCACCCCCCCCCCCCCCCACACCTTCAGAGAGCCTGGTACGGTTCAGTAACACGGAGTTGAAAGGAATGCTGGTGTGGTCCCCAAATCATTTTGTGTCGGACGCAAAGTGTGAGTTTAAAACGTTTGTTTTCCTTTCCCTTCTTTCTCAGCTGCTGTGTTACAGTCTCTCTCTTCCTCCCTCTATCCCTGTGTTATGCCATCACGCCTCTCACTCGCTCTCTTTCGCGCCCCTCTTCTCTCCTCTCACACTCTTCCTGCCTCTCTCCTTCTGTTTCTCCCTCTCTCTCCCTCAGTGGATGAATACATTTCCATGGCAAAGGAGAAGCACGGTTATAATGTGGAACAGGTGAGAGATCTTAGACACTCAGGCAGTGTGACCATCACTTTCTGCCCCCCCCCCCCCTCTCACTCCCTCTCTCTCACCACCCCCCCCTCTCTCTCACCGGCAGGCCCTGGGGATGCTTCTCTGGCACAAGCACGATGTTGAGCGTTCCCTCGCAGACTTGGCAAATTTTACCCCTTTCCCTGATGAGTGGAGTGTGGAGGACAAGGTTCTGTTTGAACAAGCGTTTAGCTTCCATGGCAAGTGCTTCCAGCGCATACAGCAGATGGTAAGAGTCGCAGTCACAGAGGTGTGATCGTACAGTGCTCTCTCGTACACCTGTGTATAAGAGCACCGGCTCATACACAGGCCTCTGTGTGATCGTACAGTGCTCTCTCGCACACCTGTATATAAGAGCACCAGCACACCTGTATATAAGAGCACCAGCACACCTGTATATAAGAGCACCAGCACACCTGTATATAAGAGCACCAGCACACCTGTATATAAGAGCACCAGCACACCTGTGTATAAGAGCACCCGCCTCATACATAGGTCTCTGTGTGACCGTATAGTGCTATCTCGAACACCTGTGTATAAGAGCACCGACTCGTACACACACTGTATGTGTGTAGGTAAGTGTGTATCAGTAGTGGGTAACATGATATACTTCAAAGGCCAAATCTTGAGCTCCCTCTGCATTGTATTGGAGAGAGTCGGTGATTGGGGAGCACTGTCCCTGCAGGCTGTCTGTTGCCCTCCAGTGGTGTGTGTGTGTATATTTTTTTTCTGACCTGTGCCCACCGCCACCCCCCCCCCCCCCCCAGCTCCCGGACAAGCTGACCCCCAGCCTGGTGAAGTATTATTACTCCTGGAAGAAGACACGGAGCAGAACAAGCGTGATGGACAGACAGGCGAGGAGGCTGCAGAGCAAGAGAGAGGAGGGGTGAGAGGGAGGAGGAGAGAGGACAGGAGGAGGACTGAGAGAAAAGTAGAGGAGATAGGGAGGAGGTGTGAGAGCGAGGTAAGGGAGGAGGTGTGGGAGCGAGGTAAGGGAGGAGGGGTGAGAGCGAGGTGGAGAGGTAGGAGGGGTGAGAGCGAGGTAGAGGAGGAGAGATTGAGGACGGGTGAGAGCGAAGTGGAGGGGTGAGAGCAAGGTAGATGAGGAGATAGGGAGGAGGGGTGACAGTGAGGTAGTGGAGAAGAGAGGTAGGAGGGGTGAGAGCGAGGTAGAGGAGGAGATAGGGAGGAGGGGTGACAGTGAGGTAGTGGAGAAGAGAGGTAGGAAGGGTGAGAGCGAGGTAGAGGAGGAGAGAGGGAGGAGGGTGAGAGCGAGGTAGAGGAGAGAGGTAGGAGGGGTGAGAGAAATAGAGAAGAGGGAGGAGGGTGAGAGCGAGGTAGAGGAGGAGAGAGGGAGGAGGGGTGACAGTCAGGTAGTGGAGAAGAGAGGGAGGAGGGGTGAGAGCGAGGTAGAGGAGGAGAGAGGGAGGAGGGTGAGAGCGAGGTAGAGGAGGACAGAGGGACGGGTGAGAACAAGGTAGAGAAGAGAGGGAGGAGGGTGAGAGAGACGTAGAGAAGAGGGAGGAGGGTGAGTGCGAGGTAGAGGAGAGAGGGAGGAGGGGTGACAGTGAGGTAGTGGAGAAGAGAGGGAGGAGGGGTGAGAGCGAGGTAGAGGAGGAGAGAGGGAGGAGGGGTGAGAGCAAGGTAGAGGAGAGAGGGAGGATAGTGAGAGCGAGGTAGAGGCGGAGAGAGGGAGGAGGGGTGACAGTGAGGTAGTGGAGAAGAGAGGGAGGAGGGGTGAGAGCGAGGTAGAGGAGGAGAGAGGGAGGAGGGTGTGAGCTAGGTAGAGGAGGATGAGGAGAGAGGGAGGAGGGTTAACGAGGTAGAGGAGGAGAGAGAGAGGAGTGGTGAGAGCGAGGTAGAGAAGGAGACGGAGGAGGGGTGAGAGCAAGGTAGTGGAGAAGGGGTGAGAGCGAGGTACTGTAGAGAAGGAGACAGGGAGGAGGGGTGAGAGG
>NW_027456001.1:0-26978 GCF_040206685.1 Ascaphus truei | reverse complement strand
TGGATGTCGGTTCAGCAGAGCTGAGAAAACCCAGACAGAGAGAGGGCGCGCCATCCAAGGCACAACGTGGGCGGTTGGCGAATGAGTATACTCATTATATGCATTTATTTATCCTGTGTTTGTGAGTTCGCATTTGTTGGTTTTATTCATATTCATTTTTATTAAATTGTATTTTTTCATGCTGCACTAGGATCGGGCGCTTTCTTTTCTTGTTGTTCATATATATATATATATATATATATATATATATATAGTGTGTGTGTGTGTGTGTTTGCGTGCGTGCTTGAATATATTTATCAAAGTTGCACAATGTTAATAAATAATTTATTCTCACCACATGTCTTTTTTTTAAATTTTTTTTAAATATTATATAATACACACACACACACACACACACACACACACACACACACACACACACACACACACACACACACACACACACACACACACACACACACACACGTTCCCCAGTGACACACAAACACACAGAACACTTCAAAGTGACACACACACACACACACACACACACACACACACACACACTGACAGCTACCAAGTCTCACACACACAGACACACACACAGTGCTACCCGCCTCCCAAGCGCGCTTGCTGTCTCCTCTGTCAGGACAGCAAAAAGCTCCTGGTAGCGCGAGCGTCAGCAAGCGAGAGCACTGCTCAGCGACGCTCAGTGCACTATGTCCGAGGCCTCACACGGAATACCCAAGCTTCTTCCATTTTTTAAGCATTATGCAGTGTTTCAAATGCAGATATTAACCAATTTGCAGCCAGAGGGGTTTACATTTGTGAGTTAAGGACATTAAAGAGGCAATCCAAGAGATGCGTGTTTTTATTTCTCAATAGGATTGAAGCAGGGGGTCTCTGAAGCTGAACCCCGTTAACTTCGGCTCCAGGGACCTGCTGCTTCCCGAGATACTTACCGCTTCAGGGGGTGCCAGCAGCAGCTCCGGCTGGACTAGCTGCGATTCTCGCAATGGCAGCTTCAAAACTCAAGCATCCTGCGGGCTAATAGGAAGCCGTAATGTCATCCCTCGCGGCTTCCTATTGGCCAAGTGACTAGAACCTTTTAACAGCACCGAGATACCAGCACATCTACGGAGATAAGTATCTCGGGAAGCAGGGGGTCCCCGGAGCTGAAATTAATTGGGTTCAGCTCCGGAGATCCCCTGCTTCAATCCTATTTCTGGATAGCTCCTTTAAACCAGCAGTTTTTCCCACTGTTTTTTTCCCCCTGCATGGATGGAAAGCAGGGGGTCTCCTAAACTGAACCACATACATTTCAGCTTCGGGGAACTCGGGTTTCTAGAGATACCTATAAACAGAACGCTGTAAACATGGCCAGCTGAAACAAATGATTTAAATCTCCTGCGTTACGCGGTCTAACTGGAAGCTGTGGCATCATCCATTGCCGCTTCCTATTGGCCTCAGTCACACAAGGTTATTTAAACAACCAGCAGGTACCAGAGCTAGTATTCCTGGTAAATATCTCAGGAACTAGGGATCCCCTCATAGCACAATTTAACGTGAATCAGCCTGGGGGACACACTGCTTCTCATCTACGGAAACAAAATGAAAAGTGGGGGTCAAAATGGAGAAACTGCTGCTTCAGGTGCATCAATTTCTCTAGATTGGGCATTTTTAAAACTACCACTCACTAAATCAAAATTGTGCATTAGACAGTAATGATTGCTTTGGACTTTTTAAAATGTATATTGTGAATGCTTCACATTACATCTAGCAATGCAGCAAAGGGTTAAAAGAGAAGAAAGTATCTTAACGACCTACTTTGGTTCATAGCAGATACCTTCTGTATTATGCAATACTCCGACACCAGCACGTAACCTTTCAATCCCATTCCTAGAAAGACAATTCATTGAAGATGAGTAATCCTACTGTTTATAATCTGCATGTTTTGTACACTCCGCTATTCAAAGAATATTCTATATTCTTTTACATTTTATTCTATGTCACATACTAAGTGTTGCTGTTTGGCAGGAGAGGGGAAATTTGTATTACAGCGAAAAATACAACAAATTAAAGTTTTACGCTTTATAATAAGGGGGTTATTCATTGAACCGATAGTGCCCCAAACGGTACTATCACAGTTTAATGAAAAGCCCCGTACATTTCTCTATTCACCCATTCTCTAAGTCTAATTTGATTTAACATTTTTAAGTGTGAAGTAAATGACGTTTCAATTCCATAGTACTGTCAGTGTCTTGATTCTAAGTTAAGTTCCTTATTTTGTAGCTTGCTGAAAACAGAATGGTGTGGGTTACTCACACCCTCTGTCCTCTGATCCACAGTAACTACCATCAGGAGAGTCATTCCCTTCATAGGAGTGATTTTATACACTTGCATGCACAAGCCAACATTTTCTGAAACGCTTAGTAATATTTTTGTGGTCCCCACACTCTAAATAAGATTTAAATGTTAGAAACTATTTGGTTGCACTCAGTATTGCTTTAGACAGCAACATGTATATCCACAGGAAACAATCTTTTCTTCCCCAACTTGCAAAAAAACTTTCACATCCCTTTAAGCAGCAGTCTGTTTAACCCCAGGTTAGATTATTTTGTACCTTTTAAACCGACCATCCCACTTTTCAGTATTTTTCTTACACTTTTTATTCCTATAATACCAAAAGGTACAAAACACATGTCCCATGGATGGAATAAACAGAGTACGGATTGCAACATAAACCACAGAAGATACACAAAAATGTAAATAACACCAACTCCTTTTTTTTTTTTTTTTTTTTTAAATGCCTATTCTTGGGATACTGAACTACATTAAAATATACATTAATCTCTAACTGCAGCCAGTATATTGCTATTTCAATGTCCATGAACAAAGAAAAAAGGAGTTTTCGTTGATGAAACGTAACCGTTGTTACTCTATGAATTTCAATAAGTGCACCAGGCACATAAAGTCCTCACCAGGCAATCATGATGCCATTATCTGTGCAGAGCCGGGGTGGGGGGCAGAACAAAGACATATCCATGCCATCAGTTACACTTTGGACAGTTTTTCGGATATACCTGTTACTGGCAACTCCACCAGACACAACCTAATGCAGATAAGAAACACACAGTCAGAAATTATATCTTCTGTATGGATTCCGCATTTCCTATGCCCGCTGGGTACTATGAACGAATCATTTTGAACCTCTCGGCATTCTACATCAGGTGTCAGTGTTCTTCATCGGGTATTAAAGAACCCCAAGAGGCTCGGAAGTTTGTAACATATCAAATCTTTGTTGGTCCAATATAAGGTATCACACTACCTACCTCCTTCTCGCTCCTTATTTAACCATGTGGAAGAAAAGACAGACATGGGAACTACCCACCCTTCCTAACCAATAATTACCTTGTAAAACACAAACCTTGGTAAAGGTGTATAAACGGTTTGAATTTTGTCCAACAGTTTGGATCTTTTGGGAGGAATACATTAGTTTTAATGCGGTTAAAGAAATTTTTTCAAAACCTTCTATAGCTAGGCGGACCCTCCGAGGCAGCCGATCCACCACTGGAATCTCCGGCACTGGCCGCTTCTAAGGTATGTTTTCCTTGTTAGTGTAAGGGGTTAATTTCAGGGGGTTTAGCGGTTAGGGTAGGGGTTAATTTAAGGGATTTTAGAGATTAGGGTAGGGGTCAATTTAAGAGATTTTAGCTATTAGGGTAAGGGGGTTAATTTAAAGGGTTTTAGTGGTTTGGGTAGGGGCTTTGGGGTTTTAAGGTAGGGGTTGCGTTAGTATTTGGAGTTAACAGGTTTTTAGGGTAAAGGGTAAGATGAGTCACTTACCTTTAGCAGCAAAGCAGCAGAGTGTCCCGGTGGTGCGGTGAGTCGTGGCGAAGCTCCGGCGGTCAATTGGTCACGGCAGAACTGCCGCAACCAAATGTCCTAGACCGCTTTCTCCAACCCTATTAATTGGTAGATTAGATAAACATGTCCTCATAGACATGATAAAGAATGAATACTTACCAAAGAAGCATGTGTGGGAGGTAGCAGACCTTCCTGGCGACAGAATAGAATAGCTCGCTGTGTTCGCTTGGCAATGTGCTGCGCCACTGTGTGCTGGAGGGCAGCAGCAATATCAGCCACACAGGACAGAACCTGCCCCGTATGTACACCTGCACAAGATTTATACAGATTGCACGCCTGTTATGCCTCTGTTTTCCAATTGTAACAGCATCTAGTCAATAATTAGCATTTAAATGGCCTTATTCAATAAGGTGCAATAGTGCTAATTTGGTGCAACAGCACAAAAGGACCCTTTTTAAAAATAATAATACTTCCCTGGGGCTTTCTATTTCACCTTAAAGAATAATGGCCAAATGGTTTATTTCTGCTGGCCCCTTTGCAGTCAAAAGGTTACAAGTGCAACCCAGCCACCCCACCCAAAGTATGTTTTTTTAAGAAGAAAATTGGTAAATTAGGATCTCTTAAGGGATTTTTTATAGTTACATAGCAGATCAGGTTGAAAAAATACATATGTGCATCAAGTTCAACCTATGTTAAATTTAAATAACAGATACACCTATAGTTGTATTTACAGTATTTTGATCCAGAGGAAGGCAAATAAAAAAACCCCAAGTAAAACTCATCCAATGATGTCTCGTAAGGGAAAAAATTACATTCCTTTCTGACTCCATTAATGGCAATTAGATTTCTCCCTGGATCAACATCCTTCCCATATTTACTTATTTGGTATATCCCTGTATACCTTTCCTTTCTAAAAAGAGGTCCACCCTTTTTTTTTTTTTTTTTTTTTTTAAGATCTCCACAATTTCCATGGGTAATGAATTCCTTAAAAAACATGCTAAGGGGTTCAAATGGTCAACACTTCTCAAATGTATAATCGAATGTGTAACTTGTACCTTCCTCTGCCTCCTCTTGCTGAATAATTCTATCGACATGGCTGCGTAGCCCGGCGAAAGAGAAGTTGCAGTCCCGGTGTCGCAACATTGGGATCCTAAGGTTATAAAGCAGTCTGTTCCCATACTGAGCCAAGTGCTCTATCCCTTGTCCGCCACTCATACAGGAGCACTCTTCATGGTTTATCAAAGAGAGACGCCGTGCTACCTAAATAAATACACAGAACATTAGCATCATTCTATATTCACACAATAGAGTCTGGAGGTGCCGTACAGTTGTTTCATTATTATTATTATTAGTAGTAGTAGTATATGTAACTCACCGAAATAAACTGCAATGTTATAAAGTGCAATGCGACAGAGATAAAATAATGTGAAATAAAGCACCATTTCGTTATGCCTACAATAGATAAAGTGGTCCTTGTTTACAATCTAAATCTTTGATGTGTCCTGGTGGAATTTTTGCTCCAATCTAAAAGAAATTGCTTAAAAATAAAAGTGTGTATGTTACATAGTTACATAGTAACATAGTTACATATTTACATAATAGATGAGGTTGAAAAAAGACATCAAGCGTCCATCAAGTTCAAACTATGCTAAATTTAGACGACAGTTACTTTATCCTATATCCGTACTTGCAGTATATTGATCCAGAGGAAGGCAACCAAAAACCCCAGTGAAATATCATCCAATGATATCTCATAAGGGGACAAATAAATTCCTTCCTGACTCCAAGAATTGGCAATCAGATTACTCCCTGGATCAACATCCTTCCCATGTACAGGCATACCCCGCATTAACGTACGCAATGGGACCGGAGCATGTATGTAAAGCGAAAATGTACTTAACGTGAAGCACTACCTTTTTAGCACTTATTGATGCATGTAGTGTACTGCAATCATGATATACGTGCATAACTGATGTAAATAACGCATTTGTAACAGGCTCTATAGTCTCCCCGCTCGCGCACAGCTTCAGTACAGGTAGGGAGCCTGTATTGCTGCTCAGGACGTGCTGACAGGCGCATGCGAACGCTGCCATTTACGTACAGGTCTGTAATTCCCTGGTTGTGATTTAGCTCCATTTTTAAATATGGGCACCACATCTGTTTTACGCCAATCTTGTGGCACTGAGCCTGTGGAAATGGAGTCCTTGAATATTAAATGTAATGGTTTGGCTATTACTGAATTTAACTCCCTAAGAACTCTTGGATGTATGCCATCGGGGCCAGGTGCCTTATTTACTTTAATTTTTTCAAGCCGCCTATGAACTTCTTCCTAAGTTAACCAATTGTTCATTAATATGGAGGTTGTGGTTTACTCTTGTGGCACTACTATTGAAATTGATTCTTCCCTGGTAAACACAGAGGCAAAGAATTTATTTAATATCTCTGCTTTTGTTTTGTTTTGTTTGTTATTAAGGTCCTTAAAGAACATTTTAGGGTTGATCTCACTTTCTATTGCAATCCTTTTTTCATTATCCATGTTTGCTAATTTGATTGCCCTTTTGCAATTTTTGTTACATTCCTTATCATTCTGATATGATGCCTCAATCCCTTCTGACTTAAAGAATCTAAACGCCTGCCTCTTCTTTTCCATTTCATCCCCTACTTGCTTATTTAGCCACATTGGTTTTGACTTATTTCTTTTATACTTTTACCCAAGGGTATACACTGATATGTATGCTTTTCTAACAATGTTTTAAAGACTGCTCATTTATCTGTCACATTTTCCTTTCAAAACATCATCCCAATGTATTACTTGTAGATTAGTCCTCAGTTTATTAAAATATGCCTTTCTAAAGTTTAAGGTCTTTGTTGAACCCAACTAATTTGTTGTTTTTAGAATTTATTTCAAATGAGACCATGTTATGATCACTGTTACCCACATGTTCCTGGACTTGAATATTTGTTATTACTTCTACATTGTTTGATATTACCAAATACAGTATTACCCCTCTCTTGGTTGGTTCCTCAATAATTTAGTTCATGTAATTTTAAGCACCCCCAAAAACCTGTTTCCTTTTGTTGTATTGCTAATCTCATTGCTCTAGTCTACAGTATGTCTGGATAATTAAAATCACCCATTATGCAAACATGACCTAGTTTTGATGCCTTCTCCATTTGCAAAAGTATTTTAGCTTCCTCAATCTCACAGATATGTGGTGGTTTATAGCATATCCCTTCAAACATTTTCTTTATATTTTTACCTCCACTGCTAATTTCTATCCACAAGCTCTCTACGTTTTCATAATTCCCTTCATAAACATCTTCCCTTATAATAGGTTTTAGATTGGGTTTAACATATAAGCATACTCCACCTCCTCTTCTATTTGCTCAATCCTTCCGAAAAAGGGAATAACCTCTAAATTAACTGCCCAGTCATGAGTTTCATCCCACCATGTTTCAGTGATGCCTATGATATCATACTACTCCCTTGCAGCTTTTAATTAAAGCTCACCCATTTTTCGTTCAGGCTTCTTGCATTAACAAGCATGCATTTAAGTTTTTTTCGGTCTGTACTATTATCTTGCAAAGGAAATATCCCATACTGGACATTAATTAAGTCCAGCAGCCAGAGTCCAAAGAGGGTTATCCTGATGAAGCATCACGGCTAAACGCATTGGATTGAGCCTTACAGACCACCATAGTCCGTGTGACGCGTTGTATCCTCTTGGACAATCGGGAACCCGCAGCTCATGCGAGTGCTCGTGGGTAGGACATGGGCACGCTCCTGCGAATACCACTGGCTTCTTACCCCTCCCAAGCTGTGCACAAGCCGAGAGAGAGGAGAGGCTGTGGATTTTTGCCGCTGGAAGCAGAGTTGCGGGTAGACCGGATGGAACAAGGAGGACAGAGACTGTCAACAAAAGCTGGGAAGCTATCCACAACACTGACACACAAATGCTGTTCTGTGAGTGCAATATTGTTTTAAACCAGTTCCACTATTAAATGCACTGCACCATGATATCCGTTCCTCTATTTACAGTATGTCACGCTAATACCCTGATTGAAATAAGAAAATACCTCTGAGTTCCATTTTGGTGACAAGCACACACAGTAATAATTCATCTGCTACTGTACCATTTGGAAATAAAGGAGGATTAGAAATTGCAAGATTAGGTGAATGCCACCTTAATTAAATATATCCGTTATCTCCTAAATCTGAGCCTGCTTTGTAATACAATATTAACCACATGTGGTGGTATTGCTGTATTAACAGAATTTCAAGTTGATTTTAGAATGTATCTGTTTTAATAACTAGTCAACTATAAGAATCTGTTTATTAATACACTGAAGGTAAAGTAGATGAACAAAGGCAGTGCACTGCCAGCAAAAACGGGACAATCTCTGTACAGTACTGTTCATTGTGCTGGTTAGCACTAGGTACTAGTCCCTTGCCCTATTAGGGTAGGGTTTTCATTGCTCACCATCATATAGGAGTGTCCCCTACGGAAGAATCATTACAAAATTATTGGGACTCATATACTATGATGCACTGGTCACCCACACTTTTTTTATTAATACACTGAGCTGAATTTTGGAAACATTATTGCGATAATGGAATTTTAAGTACAAGTTCATCTGTGAATACACCTGTTCCATTAAGTGAATAATTGCAATAATTTGTTTATTAATACACTGTTTTCCCTGTATTTTTTCTATGTCTGCAAATTTTGCTTGAGCCTAAGCGCCGGAGGACATCGTTCTTTTTCCTGTACTATTATCTGCTCCTGCCTTTCTGCGCCAATTGGGTTTAGTCTTTAGAAGTGTTCTAGTATTATCTGTATTTACTATGGGTGTCTTGCTGCTTGCCAAACTCACACTTGCCCCCATTCTACTTCAATAACACCTTGCTATTTCCCCATCTATTCTATTTAGTTCGTTATGTTTCTTGTCCCTGATATCGTGATAATGTGATTCCTCCGTAGGAGCGATCAACTGATTGTGACTTCACCGTTGTTGAGAACGGAAGAGGAGTGTCCTCTTAAGTTTAGATTGCATTTAACATGAGCTATCCTAGCAAACGAGCAGAAAACCCATGATTAAAGGCACTACATAATGGGGCCCCTCATGTGCCAGACCTCATGACATGGTAGATATGTTATGGGACACCCAGAAGCAAACCTGTCCGGGAACCTTGTTACTTTCTTGGCTTACCTGAACTAAGAAATGCCCCAGGGCTGATCAGTGGTACCATGCCATCCGGGAACTGTCCGGTTCCCGAGATATTTGCTCTTTAAAATATCACTCTTTGGTTACTGAGACATGAGAAAGAGGGATAATTGTGTTCATTTAATAAATAATCCACCTCTTTCTTTTAAGTAGCTAAAGGGCATGGATTCACCCATCTCCATCACGGGTTAACGCACTGCGATCCCACATTAACTGCCATTCAAGTCAATGGTAGTTAACGTGGGATTGCAGTGGTTACCCATAAAACAGGTTAGTGAATCTCCCCTAAAGTCTTCTTAGCCTTATTGGTTCAGGAAAAGTGTAGGCTTGATGTAGGTTGAGTTAGATGCTAAATAGAATAATAATACCTTGTCCAAAGTGTCCCCTGGGGCTTCATCCAGCGATTGTCCAAGCAGGAGAAAATCTGAAACTCCATTAGCTACGGCCAAGATGCAGTGACCTCCCGAGATCAAGAGCACCAAGAATGGGAACTCTACAGGGTACAATAACCTAACAGTCAGTGCATGTGCTTCCATGTGGTGTATAGGGATGAAGGGTTTATTGTATTGGTTCACCAATTGTAGACTGTAAGACAAGCCCACTCCAAGGCTCAAACTGAGACCGGGCTTCACTGTGGTTGCGATGGCAAAAAGTTCACGTGGGGAAACCCCACTGGCGAGGAGAGCTTCCTCAACAACTCTATGAATGTTGTCCCTGTGGAGTTGTTGGGCCACAAGAGGAATGATGCCACCTGTTCTAAATGGAGACAGAGCATTGTGAAAATATGAAGTGTTAAACACTTGAACCATTAACAAGATGGCCAGAGCCTTGTGGTTAGAGCAGAAATTCTGTCTATTTTTAACTTGTTTTCTTTGTAAAAATTCCAGACCAGTGGATCTCCAAAAATGACCATCCTGTTCCAAAATGAATTTGATTTCAATTATTGGTGTTCACTGCAAATACTACACCTGGCCACCATTAACTTCCTTTTGAATGCTCCATCTGGAACTGCCTACTATATGTCACTGACTGTACTCACTCAATGGCTGTTTAATGATGTTACCACAAGTGATTATCTCACTGGTAACAATTCTTTGATTGTGGCTATTTGAGTTTACCTGAACCACCAATGACTATATACCAATTAATACAAGTGAATGGCAGGTCCACCTAGCAATGTTCAGTATATTGAACATGTATTAAAGTGAGAGGCCTTTGCCATACGCCACTTCCACCCCTATTAATGGTTGCAAAGATTTCACTAATAAATATCACAAAACATACAGATTTTGTTATGGGCTAATTAGCTTACACCAGAGGGAAGCTGCAACTCATAGACCACAGCTGTCATAAAGTAGCCTTTAAAAAATAATTGCAGCTACAGTAATAACAGCTAAAGATATTTTTAAATAATATAGCCAGATGCAGTAACTAAGCTTTAGCACACTTCAAATCCAATGCCAATGAATAGGAGTTAAGGCGTGCTAAACCTTGGTACCCTTTAGTGAATCTGCGCCTGTGTATCGTTGTCAGCATGGAAAAAGAGCAAGTAAAGGCCGGATGTATAAATGTCTTGTGGATTTTCAATGCAAAACCCTGTCTGTTTAACTCCACTGCTCTGCGCAATGTAGCACAAGTCTCTTTAGCCCATATTTACCAAGTAGTGCTATATATACATGTTATGTACATTCTTATTTTTGCAACAGGTTATACTGACAGGATTGCACCCCAGAGGTGTCTTAATGAACACCTGTTGTAAAGTTATTTGAACTGGAAAGACATAATGTTATTACTATCATGGGATTCTCACGCCGTTTGTTTACTGAGTGCAGCACAAAGCCTACTTACTTTAAATGAACTTCCCTTTGGGAATGAAGAGCTTCACCAAGGACCTTGCCATTCTCATCTACGATGGCTGCTCCGGTATCATCGCAGCTTGTTTCTATCCCCAAAACCACTCTGGGGCATGATACCACAGAGTGCAAATAAGTTCTTCTTATGCCAAGAGCCAGACCAGCTTTGAAGGTATCATAAAAACCTCTTGCCACATTTTTCCCCAGGGAGACTTTCCATGTACAGCTACACCTGGAGAAAAACTGCACAACAATTTTCATGCATTTTTTTTCAACAACGGTTTGATTCTTTTCCCCTTGACCTACCATAGTTAAAACTTGTGTTGCTTGGATGGCACTATGTCACTTCAGTAGTTTGGCTACAATCCACTAATTATTAACCTTTATGCCCTCAACTAGTCCCTAAAATGATGGGCCCTCAATGTACAGATGTAATAAGACAGGGGCCAATTCACTAAACAGTGATAAGTGGTTTAATGGTTGATAAATGCCATTATAGCTCGATACTGCCTGCTTTGCTATTCACTAAACAGTGATAACAGTGCAGTATCGCGCTATAATGGCTTTTTAACGACCTTTAACAGCCTGAGGCAACAAAAGTAGTACGACAAGACAAAAAAAAAGCTAAAATCGCTTTTTTTTGGCCAGCAATTGCTATTCACTAAACAGTAATAAGCATAACGAACTTTATAATCTTGCAATATTTTGTCGCCAGCTAAAGATATTGCAAGATGCATAAAAGCATTTTATTCATTTTCTACACAGGATTGATACCAGAGGCCGGCGGGAACCCCCGTGGGTCTCTAGCAGTCCCCGTGGGTGTCCGGGGGCCTCCAGTTGGTGTCCGGGGGTGTCCGTGGGCCTCCGGGTGTCCAGGGGCCTCCGGGTGGTCCCTGCGGGTGTCCAGGGGCCTCCGGGTGGTCCTTGTGGGTGTCCGGGCCTCCATATGTGTCTGGGTGATCCCCGCAGGTGTCCAGGGGTCCCTGCTAGCCTCTGGGCGGTCCCTGTAGGTGTCTGGGTGGTGTCTGGGGGCCTCCATGTGGTCCTCGCGAGTGTCCTGGGGCCTCCAGATGGTTAAGCTCAGGAGATCCCCTGCTCACGTACACTATTAGTAAAAATAAAATTAAAGTAGCTTCATTTTTTTTTTCACACTACTGTGCGGGAGCAGGGGGTCTCCTGAACTGAACCACATTTATTTCAGCCTCGGGGACCCTAACTTCCCGAGATACGGGCCCCAGTATGGGATGTCGGTATCGCCCTGCAGGACTTAAATCTCCCGGTCACGTGACGCAGAGGATTTTCACATTGCGGGGATACCGGCACCCCATACCGGGGTCTGTATCTCGGGAAGTAGGGAGTAGGCTGAAATCAATGTGGTTCAGCTCAGGAGACCACCTGCTCCCGCACACTAGTTTTAGTGTGACGCACCGTCTCCATGCTGCAGTTTCAATCAGCTGCCGATCGCTAGGATTTATAGCTCGATAACATTTTTTTTATCGAACTTTAAAAAAATGTGGCTTTTTTCTTAGTGAATACCATTTTTACCAACATGTTTTAGTGCGCGATAAATCAATGCAAAGTCGTTCGGCAATGCGCTTATTTTATCACTGTTTATTGAATAGGCCCCTTAGGGTCTTCGGGTCTGCTGCTACGCTCTGTCACGTGACCGCGGCACCAAAGGAATAATGTTGGCCCCTTTGGCAGTGAAAGGCTGATCTGGGTTTACATTTGTTTACAGGAATATTCTGTGCAATTATTACCAATGCATTCATCAATCAAGACTAATATGTAGTAGACTAATCCAAGGCAATGGAACGGGTCACATTTGTACATAGAGTTCTTTTGAACATACCTGAGTTGGGAACATGTTTAAAGAGAGGGGTTACAGACAGACATTGGGCGATAGAAGTCAGCACCTTCTGAACCTCGGAATGTGAATTATCTATAGAGCAGAATAAAAAATAAAAAAAATCAACCATTAGTTCAGAGATCCTTTTTTTATTATAGTGTCTATAAATACAAAGTTTTCAAAATCTCACTCTCTTCCATAACACTTCAATGCAGAGTTGCCAAATGCCTTCATCGTACTGATGGTGCAAGATGTGGAGTAATGGTTCAGATGTTGCTCTTGGATACAAAACCTTGTGGGTTTGATTACAGTTTAAACCACTTGCACTAGCTCTGTATGGCGTTGTGAAAAGTCGTTATATTATTTTCATATCTTCGTATGTTCCTTTTTATAAGCATAAAGTAATATTACTGTGCTAAACTCCAAATACCTCTTTACATAACCAGAAAGTAATAGTATTAGGCTGCCAGCCCCTCTACCAGTGAATTGTTTCAAGGTCTTAGTACAATGGTTCTCATAGCGACAACCCTAACCGATATTTGAAATATATGTGACTCCCATGCTAATCTTACACTATGCTTTTTTGCCTTGTTCTCAGTTTGTTGGAGCGTGCAACACAAAAAGGAACACAGTCAAACATAAAATAAAGTGAAATGTCAAGGTGGTCTATATATGCACCCAAAAAACTTACGGTAAATATCTTGCAAACAAGAAAAAGGAAATACCTGCACCTGTAAGAATAACACAATAAATGAATACCCAAATAAATATCTTAAAGGTGCTGCTCAGAGGTATAATATATAAATACAGACATGGAAAATGGTCACCAAAAGACGGGACCAAAACCTCACTAACAGAAGGTATTTAAGGGTATGTGTCAAAAAAAATATCAGATATTTAATTCATAGCAAAATACAAAAAACAGAGTCATCACTATTAAAAACACTTACAAATATTTGAGAATCCTAGCTTTGCCCCGGGCATGGAACCAACAGCTTTTAAAGACTGGGGCAAGGCAGGAATAACAAGGGTAAAAGATCTATGGGCAAATAAAGAAATTAATGGGTTTGAGACAGTCAAGAGAGAAATTGGGCTACATAAATCTGCCTTCTTTAGGTATCTGAGGGACCACATAAGAAGTAAAGGTACATATAATGACTATACAGTATTTGAGGCTATGTGCCTATCGGGGGAAGATAAGAAAGGCCTGATCTCAGAACTATACAGCATATTAGCGGTTGTTAAACCAGAAACTGAAATAAAAAACAAATTTATGATAAAGTGGGAAGAGGCGATGGGAGAACAATTAGATCAAGAGGAGTGGGATAATATATTTGAAGGGATTGCAAAGAGTTCCATGTGTCCTAATTGAAGAAAATTCAAACAAATTGCTCCATCAATGGTATTACACCCCACTAAGATTGTCCACATTTTTTAGAAACATGTCACCCCTTTGCACAAGAGGATGTGGCCAGCAGGGATTGTTTATACATGTAAGGTGCACGTGTCCAAAGGTTACAAAGTTCTGGAAGGCCACACATGGCATAGGCAATTCTCAAGTTGTTTTCCCCTTAGATCCCTGGACAGCTCTGCTATGCCGACCCATTGAAAACATGGAAAGAAATTAAAATAAGTTACTGATACATATATATACACAGCTGCCAGATGTGAAATAGCTAAGGCCTGGAAACAAGAACAACAGCCAGCCCTAGATGCAGTAAAAGCGAGACTATCTGTCTTATGGAAAAATTGATGGGGATACAAAATGACACAGTTCCGAAATTCTTAAAAGTATGAACCATGGAGAATTTATATAGGAAATAGATATCTTACTAGGGGAACTCTCCAAATGTGAAAAACACAAAATAGGAGAGTCGGCTGTAGAGGTCGACCGTCAATGGCCTCCAGACCTACTGGCGTCTTCTTACTGATAAATGGAATATTGTTCCGTCTAGCAAAAGTCTCATCGATGAAATTGCCTGCGGAACCGGAGTCAATGAACGCCCGTGCTTGAGTGTGAAATCCCTCTCCAGACAGTGTTATTGGCAACATTATTCTGGTGGGAAGGACGTCCTTGATGATGGGAGAAAGTGTCAGTATTCCCAACGAAACTCTCCGGGATTTCATTGGGAGTTGGCGTTTCCCGGCTTGTGGGGACAGTGTGTGACCGGAATTGCCACAGTACATGCAGAGACCGGCATTGCGCCGACGTTGTTTCTCGGCAGCAGACAGCTTGTTACCTCCCAACTGCATTGGTTCCGGGGCGTCCCCGGAAGCGGGTGTAGGAGCCATGAACGATGGACCAAGATGCCTTGAAACCCGTTGACGGTAACGAGAACGTTCAGTTCTCCGCTCCTGCAGACGCTGATCCACTCGAACGCACAGACCGATCAAATCCTCTAGGTCAGTGGGACGTTCCCGCGCTGCGAACTCATCCTTTAGAGATTCAGAGAGACCTTGCCAAAACGCTGAAGATAGTGCTTCATTATTCCATCCCGTCTCAGCAGCAATTGTGCGGAACTCCACAGCGTACCGGGCGACGGGTCGATCTCCCTGGGTTATGTGATGAAGAGAAGATGCTGCGGTTAATTGCCATGCAGGGGTGTCGAAGACTCTTCGGAACTCCTCGACGAAGAGATCGATGTCCTGTGTGAGAGGACCTTGTTGTTCCCAGATGGGAGAAGCCCATGCCAGCGCCTCGTCGATGAGAAGAGCCACGATATAGACAGCCCCTGGAGACAGAAGAGACAAAACGAGAGGGCGAGAGTCGAAATTGGATGAGGCATTGGTTAAGGAAGCCCCTACATCCTTGGGGATCCCCAGCATAGTGTTTGGGAGCCAGAATACGAGGTTCCAAAGCAAACGGAGGTGCTGGAAAGACGGTTGCGGAGGCTGTGGAAGCCACGGGTGAAGGTTCCCGACTGAGAACTCGGACTTGAACGGTAAGGGAATGAAGGCTCTGCTGTAACGTATCCATTCACCTATCAGCTTGTTCCAGATAAGTCTCTAGCCTGGTGAAGAGATTAGTATGGGCATTTAAAGTACGCTCCACCTCAGCGGGGTCCATGTTTGTAGGGCTGAGCATAATGTCAGGACGTGCTCACCACAAACGAGACGGGACCGCGGTGCTGAGGTGGGATAGGATATAACGCCACCCACAGCCACGTCTTGAGAGTAGAGTGGTCTGGGAGTCCGGATCGGGGCAGGAGAGGTACGGATGGTAGAGGGTGCTGTTTGCCGAGTCCGGGGTTAGAGAGAAGGACGTAATCATTTACCGTTTGCCGGGTTCGGGATGCCAGAGGTGCGGAGAGTCGTGTTGCCGTATGCCGAGTTCGGGATGCCAGAGGTGTGGGTAGTCGTAGCGGAAGCCAGTTCGGTACACGAGGAAGACTGCAAAACAAGACAGGACAAGACAGGACTAGGGAGGCAGAGAGTGATGAGAACAACTGGTTCTATGCTCAGCCAACGAGTCAGTGACACTGTAGGGTATATATAGGAGAGAGGGTCCAATAGCAGCGCAGCAAGGTGGGGGTGTGTGGAAGGGCCAGGCTACGGCAGGGATAGGTCCAGCATGAGTCCCAGGGGAGGAGCCATAAAGCCCAGTAGTAAGACTGCATTTGATTGCAGCACTAGTTTGAGGTGCTGTGTCTTTAAGAGGTTGGTGCGGCTCCGTGTGGCCACGCCACCGTGTAGCTGCGCTTGCGGGCGCGTGACCGGGCATACCCGTCGGCCCAACAGTAGAAGAAGAGCATTGGCGTGCGCGCGCCGACGTGGAGCTGCGATTGGCGTTCTGGAGAGAGGCTGCCTGCGTGCCGCGGGAGGACCCGGCGGAGCTGCAGGTGAGTGGGGAGTGACTCCCAGACCCTTACACGTTTGATTTAAAACTATATTTCTCCCCATTATCGGGTTCACAGGCTTTACATTTAAAACCATCTATAAAAACCCTTTGTTTTACCTGGCCATTTGGCATTAGAATTGGCTCCGAAATCCACCTTTAAAATGGTGGGTGCTAGTTTATTTTTGAGATTAGGAGCTTGAGTAAAAATGACCGAAGGATGATCAGGCAAGAAATCTTTTAAAACTAAATCTTGTGCAAGATACCTTAAGTTTGTGAGTGCATATATAGACCACCTTGACATTTCACTTTATTTTATGTTTTATTGTACAGTATTACACTATATTTTGTCTTTATTCCTTTTTGGGTTGTATCCTCCAACATACTGGGAACATGATGTAAAGAAGGCCTCTGGACTTGTCTTGAGAAAGTTTTCGCAGTACCCCTAAGTTATCTTCAAAAATTCACTGCATTTCACGCATTTATTTAGTTACACAGTATCCCTTATTCACAATTATGTTCTAAGGTTGCTCCCTATACTTTTTGTAATCTTTGACACCATGCTTTTTATGTTAGAACTATGTTATAATATCCTCTTACATTTTTTGGTCTTCTATAACCTAAAATCACAACCTATTTCTATCTTTTGCTAATTTTTTTTTATATATTTTTAATTTTTTTTAAATATTCTAATATTTTGTTATAGATTTTTTTTAAATTATCGTAACACCCTTAAAGAAGGGGTGTGACACACTGGGATGTCACTGCCCAATGACTGAGAATCTCGGCTCTTAGATATGTCAACATCCAGGCACCAAAATCTGTGAGAGTTGACCGGTCTGGGCAACATCATTTACCAATAGTTACCGATTGTTTGGTGTAAGAGAAACTACAGAAGTAGCAGTTGTTATCGGACCTGCTGACGCACGCAGTAGCCTCGTCCATTTTCTTGCACTTGGATAATGCTATTACAGTGCCGTCTTCTACCACTGGTGCATTGTCTGTCCTGCTGCAATGCGCTAGCGGACTCATGAACGGCTGCTACATCTGTATGTCTGTACCATTATTTCAGGATTAACACACACTTTCCCAGCAAGCTGAAACACCAACACATATACATATACATATACATATATATTTATATATAATACAAACAAGACTGCGCCTATAAGTGGATATGGATATATAGCTAAATATTGCACGTATGTCTAAATTATATAGAAAATGCCCATAAAATATGGGCTATTTATAAATGATGATGTAATAACTAGATGATGATAGAGCAAATTGGATATTTGGTGTATTAAAATTAAGAATATTGTGTGTATATCTAAATGTTGCTAATGTGTATATAATGCTAAATAAAAATGTGTGTGACCAGATAAATAAATTGAACAAGGGATAATAACGAATTAGAAACTGTAAAAAACAATAAAAAATCAATAAAATAGTAGATACAAATGCATAGACCAATATTTAAAGTCCAAAAGTGAATGGATCAGTCGTTTGATCTCGCTGCAAACAGGATCCGGCTGCCTTCCACAGAGAACCAACGAATTCCAAGTCAATCTGTACAAAAAACACAAAAAGAAAGCGCCCGATCCTAGTGCAATATGTCCAAAAAAATACACATTTATTATCCCTTAAAATCCAACAAAATGCTAACTCACAAACAACAAAGTAAAAACAGCGTTTTATGAGGTATACTCATGCGCCAGACGAGGATTCAGCTACTCAGCTCACTCGGTATCTTCACCGCATGGGATCGCAGTGCTCCTCTGGGTCTCCGTCCAGCTCAGGAAGCGACACTGTTGTTCATATTGTCCTCCGGAAACAAAACTGGCATGTATTTAGTTCTGGGCAGAGCTGTGTTCTGCGTGCGAGCTGAAAATTGCTGCCTGTAGCGTCTTATGAGTCCAAGATGCAAAGGTGAGTACCTACACTAACAATGCGACATACACCCTATTTTTTTGGACATATTGCACTAGGATCGGGCGCTTTCTTTTTGTGTTTTTTGTACATATATATATATACATATATATATATATGTCAAAACATGTGCTACTGAGCGTGTCTATACAAATGTATACAACAAAAGACATGGGAGCCCAATGCTACATCCAATTGACAAAACATATATGGTAATAAGTATAAAGTTAAATACTTCAATAATACATTTTTCTTGGTTACTTAGTTAAACCCTTTGGCCAAAGCGTCATAAGCCTGCATACCCACGTCAAGGTATAACCAAATTTGCAGGTCCTAACACTACACTGTGAACCTTTCCTTTTATCTCAGTATGAGGGGAAACAACCATAGTATGTCTTGTCCATACAGCAAAATGAGAAAACCTCCCAAGTTAAGAAGGTGGAGAGGGGTGAGCTCTGGGAGGAGGGGCCACCTACCTCCAAACAACTGTTGCCAGTTAGAAATTGAATTAACACACACTATCCCAGCAAGCTTAAACCCCAACATACATATATATATATATATATATATATATATATATATATATATATATATATATATATATATATATACACACACACACACACACACACACACACACACACACACACACACACACACACACACACACACACACACACACACTGTATATATATGTAGACAGAGAAGAATTCTCCCCAGCTGTGGAAGCTGGCACAGACCCCCAGGCCCGCTGGACGGTGGTCACGGAGCCTGCTGGGACTGCCTGGGTTGCTAATCCCAGGAAGAAGGAAGGGCGAGTGACCGAGCAGAAGCGGGGATGTCCTGTCCTTGGCATTTACAGAGGAGAGTTTCGCTGAGCTCACGTGGGGCCGAGTTCCCCTAGGAAGGAAGGACGCGAGGCTGTGCTGAAGCGGGGCGTCTGCTCCAATGGACTAACAAATAAGCTAAACCCTTTATTGCTGTGTGCTTAAGACTGTTCGTGTGGGGTGCATATGCCAGGGCATTTTTTAAGCTGGGAACCAGTATAGTTGGCCAGCTGTCGTTAGAAAGGGCTGAAGCAAAGTTGAGTTATTTTCCCTAACGGGAATAGGTATTTATTTTATGTTTTCTTTTTGACTTAAAGGGACGGTGGGCCTGTTGGTGTATGGTTTATCCCTGTATAGAGAAATACAATAGTTCTGGTCTTAATCTGAGTCTAAAAGAGACCGCAACGTGGTATGGGTATCACAGTATGTATGTCTTTATTTATATAGCGCCCATTAATGTACATAGTGCTTCACAGTTGACAATCATATAAATAACAAATAATACAAATAACAGATCATGGGAATAAGTGCTTCAGACATAAAAATTAACATTTAGGAAGAGGAGTCCCTACTCCGAAGAGCTTACAATCTAATTGGTAGGTAGGAAGTCCGTACAGAGACAATAGGAGGGCATTCTACTAAGTGCGTCTGCAAGGGGCCAAGCTTCATGTATCAGGTGTATAGTATAAGCCACAGAGCTACTCATATGCTTTGTTAAGCAGGTGTGTTTTAAGGTGGGTCTTAAAGGTGGATAGAGAGGGTGCTAGTCGGGTATTGAAGGGAACGGCATGCTAGTCGGGTATTGAGGAGAACGGAATTCCAGAGGTGTGGGGCAGTCAGTGAGAAAGGTTTAAAGCAGAGGAGACGCTGAGACAGATTAAGGAAAGAGTAGAGTAATTCTGGCAGCACCGTTTAGGATAGATTGTAGGGGAGACAGGTGAGAGGCAGGAAGGCCGGACAGCAGGAGGTTACAGTAAATCGAGACGGAAGAGAATGTGGGCCTGTGTCAGAGTTTTTGCAGTCGAGCAACAGAGAAAAGGGCGTATCTTTGTAATATTGCGGAGGAATAAGCGACAGGTTTTAGATATGTTTTGAATGTGAGAGGAGAATGTGAGAGAGGAGTCGAGTGTGATCCCTAGGCAGCGTGCTTGCTCTACTGTGTGTATGACTGAACTTCCAACAGTAATGTGAAAGGAGGTAGTGGGGCCAGGTTTGGGATGAAATATGAGCTCTGTTTTTGACATGTTGAGTTTAAGTCGGCAGAGGGCCATCCAGGATGCTATCGCAGGGAGACATTCAGAAACTTTGGTCTGTACAGCAGGTGTAAAGTCAGGAGTTGAAAAGTAAATTTGTGTGTCGTCAGCATGGAGGTGATATTTGAACCCAAGACATATGATTAGGTCACCTAGAGAGAGTGTGTACAGAGAAAAGAGAGGTCTTAGGACAGAGCCCTGGGGTACCCCCACAGAGAGATCAATACAGGAGGAGGAGGAGGTGTTAGCAGAAGAGACACTGAAAGTACGATGGGAGAGTTAAGAGGAGATCCAAGATAGCGCTTTGTCACGAATACCAAGAGTATGGAGAATGTGAAGGAGGAGAGGGTGGTCCACAGTATCAAATGCTGCAGAGGTTGAGTAATATGAGCAGAGTGTAATGACCTCTGTCTTTGGCAGCATGGAGGTCATTAGTTATTTTAGTGAGGGCTGTTTCAGTGGAGTGAGCAGTGCGGAAGCCAGATTGCAGGCGAGAGAATACAAGACGGTCAAGGAGTTTAGAGGCAAAAGGCAGGAGGAAGACAGGTCGGTTCAAGCTTGCTGTTTTTGAGTAATGGTATTACTGTTGCATGTTTGAAGGAGGGAAAGGTACCAGAGTAGAGGGAGGAGAAATGTTAAAGAGAAATGTTACTCAACATTAATTATTTTAAAGAAGCACTCCGAGCTCTTTTTTTTAAACTCAGGATTGAAGCACAGGGCTTCCGGAGCTTAATCCCAATAATTTCAGCACCGGGGACCCCCTGCTTCCGGAGATACTTACCTCTGTAGTAGGTGCCGGCAGCCGCTTCGGCTTAACTAGCTAGGCTTTTTAACGTTCAAAGCTCCCATATCACGTGGGCCAATAGGAAGCTGAACCTGATGAGGACCCGGCTTCCTATTGGCCCGCAGGGCACGGGAGCTTTGAACAGTGGCCATTATTTAATCTCTGGTAGCCAAGCAGAGCGGCTACTGGCACCTACTATGGAGGCAAGTATCTCCAGAAGCACGTGGTCCCTGGAGATGTAATTAATGGGGTTCAGCTCCGGAGATCCCCTGCTTCAATCCTGGACACGCCCACACACACACACACACACACACACACACACACACACACTTGCTGTGTTTGCCACTTTAAATGGGCAATCGCGCCTAGGATGAAAGTCAAACATGAACAGTGGCATGTTTAATAGGTTAAATGTAGCCGATTGACATTTAAAAAAAGTGAAAAACAAAACAAATTGCACAAGTACAACCATTTTAACAAATATGTAAAACATTTTAGCATTTCCATGGTAAACCAATGCTTTAAAAGGGTTTTACAATCTTTGACTAATGTTTTTTTTGTTGCAGATAAGACTGTTTGCCAGGCATCAACATGATTATCTTAGCTTTGCTCTTTTGTTTATTAAGTAATTATGATATCATCATTAGTCAAACAAGATAAATTGAAGTCGCAGATATGCCTGAATCTGTGTTCCTATCCAGAATGATACACTCTCATTATCCACAATATATAATAAGTAAGACAGTTATTTTAAGGGTGATTTAATTTTTCTAAGAAAGACAATTACATTGATAGTGCTTTAAAAAATATATATGACCCACTAAATTGAACTGCCCCTTTACTGGTACATGTAATATATGACTCACAGATTAGGAAACCTTTAAGTTAGAATACCTTCAGGACATAAAAGTAACAACAATTTTCCCACTGTTGGCAAACCTATTAAACCAAGCTCTTTGAAATGTCAAAATGCTGATCTGACCTATCCGTCCAACAGGTATTTTTGGAAGCACCATTACTACGGAGGTAAATAATATACTGCAGTAGTTCCCAGCCTTTTTTTACATTGTGCGCCCCTAATAGAAAATATGTTCCCCATAACTGTTAATCAATAAATCTTATTGCCTCCTCATCAGACTATTGATAAGAAAAATGTTTGACTGATCCCAGGCAGTATAGTGTTAGGTCGTGGAAGAAACACATCCCTAATAAGACCCCAAACTGCACCACTGTGTGGAGACAGCATGGGGGGCAGAGCTGTTAATTACTGCAAGAGTTTCTTTATGACCCACAATGCATTGCCGCTGTGGATGCAAAGCATTGTGGGGGGCAACTTCCGAAGCTCCTGTTGTAATTGCCAGCTATACCCCCCACGCTACGGTGCAGTTTGGGGTCTTACTAAGTGCAGTCCCCACATTTATTTATAAAATGTTTTACCGGGAAGTAATACATTGAGAGTTACCTCTCGTTATCAAGTATGTCCTGGGCTCAGGGATCCGCTATCTTGCCTTGGATCTGCCATTACATATTTTTGGCGATCCCTTTGGAGACACCTCAGGAACCCGTAAGTGTTCGTAACACCCCTGCTGGGAATCATTGATTAAGTAATAATCCCCGAAGAATAGGGCATTACTGGCCAATAATGCCCTGGCTGGAAGAGTTGAAGGCCTGAGGCGAAGCCGAGGGACTTTAACCCAGCCAGGGCATTATTGGCCAGTAATGCCCTGTTCTGAAGGGATTGTGACGGTGAGGGAGTAACCAGGCTCACTAATAAAAGGTTAAGCCCATTTGGTTACCTCTGATCCATGTATTGGGGTTCGGGAGTGTCAGGTCTTGAGCATAAGGCTGAGGCCCCGATGGACGCGTCCGCACAGCCGCCTTGCTTGCTGGCAGCGCGTGCAAGTCACTGAACTGCGATCTGTGGCTGACTTTTTTCGGCACGGGGACGTGTGGCCAAGATGGATCGGGAGGGCGCGGCCATGACAGGGGGTAATGTCCCTCTCCAGGCTGTGCGGTCCCGCAGATGTCACAGCCCCCCCCCCCCCGGTCTCTGCAGCTCCCCACAAAATATAGCCGGGGAGCGGATCTATGCTCCGTCACCCCCTCTCCCATCAGCAAACACGGGGAGAGGGGAGCGCAGGATATGGGGAGCGTATGGAGCCTTTCAGCCCAGCACTGTTTCAGCCCAGCCTCCCTTCCGTAGCCGCCTCCCTCCCTCCCATAGCTCGACAGCTCCCCTCATCATTGGCTGACTGCTGCACCACGTGACACGTCAGAGCTGCAAATCACCAGGAGCTTGCAGCATCGGCCGGCTGACGCGTCACAGCACGCAGTCAGCCACGTCGGAAGGAGCCAGCGGGGACCTCCAGACTGGAGGTAAGGGGCTTTTGGCCCGCGGCCGCACGCGCCGCCGACTGCAGCGGGTCCTTAGCCTAACTGTTGTATAACCATATTGTAAAATTATGCGACAATAAAGAATGTATGTGTTTTTACCTTTCCAGGAGTGCCAGCAAGCAGAGATTGCTGGGCTATGAGTTTCAAGGGGGGTTTTGCGGAGGAAGTGTTGTCAGAATGTGTCTAGGTAGTCAGGGTCCAGAGTTGCTGGATACCCCAAAAATGTAAAACATACTGGACACCTAACAAGCTCCTATTGAACCCCCCCCCAAAAAAAACACAACATATATATAAGCATATGAGTGTCACAGAGGAGTGCTACTGAGCATGGCAATATATATTTAAAATCAGAGACAGACCATAAAACACAGACAAAGCTCAGTTTTTAGCACATCCAGTGAAACTCATACACGGTACAGTGCCTAAATATATATGTATACATATCAAGTAAAATGGTCTTTTAGTTTAACATTTTTGGCCAAAATTGTTGTAAGCCCCTGAGCCAACTGCACGGCAGACCACAATTCAGGGGTCCCTAACGCTAATATAAATTCTTAATAACCTGTGTTGTAACAGGAAGAATGATTTACTGTATAGTAAATCTGTCAATATTAGTTGCAAAGTTCTAAGTCTGATTGACGCTTTTAATAACCTGTACATTACCAGGAAAAGCACTCTGAATTAGAGTTGTCACAACCATACTGCAAGCCAGCAAGTTCCCCTGAGTGGAAGATGCTATGGAGTGAGCCCTTAACCATTTAAATGTGGGAGGGGGTGAGCTACAATTAGGTAGGAGGTTGCCACCCTCCAATCAGCCAAGACTAGCTGAACAACAATTGTAAAACATACTGGACACCTAACAAGCTCCTATTGAACCCCCAAAATAACCACAACGTATATATAAGCATATGAGTGTCACAGAGGAGTGCTACTGAGCATGGCAATATATATTTAAAATCTGATCTTAAATCTGATTTTAAATACCTCAAAAATGTACCAGAGAATCGTGCTTGATTCCCGGATACATATAGGCACAATGTCCTGGCAAAATCTCCCCTTGAAAATGCGTGCGTGACTCACCGCTAGGATTCCCTGCTACAGCACAGACCAGAAAGGTAAATGGGGCATAGGGATGTGAGGTGTCCATGGAACGGTCATGGGGTCTCTAGGTTAAGTGGGATACCCAGTTAATGCCCAGGTCACCCAGAACCCGGTTTAGGGGGTCTGGGGGTGCTCCAATCATAGATAAGGTTGTGAGGAGTTTTAAAATCTAAGTCTAGTTTATAGTGTGCGGGGAATATGGTTAGTAAGGAATAAAGTGCAGTTTCTTATTCTATTCCCCATAACCAGAAGACTTGGGAAAGTTTAAAGTATATTTTATTAACAGGGTGTTTATAAATACATATATGCTTTGTGCACAGTATTATGAGCTGGGACTTTCAGGTCCAATGTTCTGACAGGCAACTGGGCTACCAACTGGGCACCAGTAGGTCTACTCAGACATCGGACATGAAAGCCACAGAGGATGCCAGAGTTGTGATGGACATTTGGGCAGAAGGTTTAGGCTTGAGTATCCACATCCTGGGATGAATGTAAGTCCTCTGGACTACCATTTGCCCCACCAGACTGTGAGGAGCCTAAACCAGCGGGTGGCTTCTGAATACTAAGTGGCAAGATTATGCATGCCCTTGGCTGATTCAGAAGTCCCGCTTGCTCGGCTTCAGAAGACTGGCATCGCTCTGATTGGTTGGTGAGAAAGTTCCCACACTGGGATTGGCTGTAATATTTTGTAAATGAGTTCCAAAATACTATAAGAATCCCTCAGCCAATCCGGTCATCAGATTCTAAGCGCCAGAACAGCAGCGGCAAAATTGAATGTACCAAAAGATGCTCTCGGAGAAATAGCAAGAGACCGGCTTCAGAAATTTCAAGGCAAAATATTTTCTAAGTTCAGCTTTTTGCGACCAAGTTCCCAAAGAGGAATGTAGTGGTCGCGGCTAGGACTGCAAGCCAAATTTAGTTCCAGGACGTTTGAAGTGAACTCCTGGTGAAGTGATTTCAAGTCCTCCGGAGGAAAGAGAGCAGTGGCGTCAGAGACTTCATGCCGATTTGAGTTCCAGGACATTTCGAGCTAAGTCCCGGTCAACTAAAGACTTTGATTTTTCGTTCAATTCAACTAGGAAAGTCTAGTTTTGTAGCCCAGACCCTCAGTAAGTGTGTCTTTCTGATGTATTTTGTGTTCCATTGTGTGTATGCCTATTTTAAGTGAATAAACCGCAATTTATTTCATTACCTTGTTTTGCTCAATGAATGATCAAGGTAAAAAGGTGTAAACCCAAACCTTTCTCCTCAGTTTTCTCCTGTGTGGAGCTCTCTGCAGACAGGGTGAGGGAGGAGTCAGCACCTTGCTACTGCTTCCTGTCCAATCAGCATCCCTGATAGAGCTATTTTCACTCTGTGTGGATGAGAACTGAAAGCTGATTGGCTGAAAAACTTGGCAGGGTGCCAAAAATTCCAGGCCATTACTGATAATGCCCGGAATTGTAACCAATCAGAGAGCAGGGATTTCAATAATGCCCGGAATTGACCAGCTTTAGCCTATAATTAAGTAATAATCCCTGAATAACAGGTCATTACTGGCCAATAATGCCCTGGCTGGAAGAGTTGAAGGCCCGAGGCGAAGCCGAAGGTCTTTAACCCACCCAGGGCATTAATGGCCAGTAATGCCCTGTTATGAAGGGATTATTATTATTATTATAGGCTAAATGTAGGCTTATTTTTTTATTTTATTTTTACATTTTTATAAAAAAGAGACACTTTTGTAGTCATATTGACTTTTATCAGCATGATTGTCTACATTCTTTTGCTTTTACTGCAAGTTTATTAAAAGGAAATTGTACATACAGAGAGCCCCCCCTCTATACATATATACACACACACACACGCGCGCACACTGCAGCCCGCCCTCTGTATGTGCACACTCTGCAACCCCCCCTCTATATACACACAAAAACACTGCAGTTCCCCCTACACACACTGCAGCCCTCCTTCACCCTCTACACACACAAAACACACAGCATCCCCCCCTCTACACCCACTGCAGCCCCCTGTAAACCCACAAAACTGCGCGCACACGCACACACACCAAAACACACACTGCAGCCCTCCTCCATCCTCTACAC
>NW_027456000.1:0-26980 GCF_040206685.1 Ascaphus truei | reverse complement strand
CGGAGCACGAGCCTGTCTCATACAACGCTTTTACCAAACGGATGTTTGTGAGTTTGTTATTTTTATCTTGTCCAGGAAATGAAATTGTTAAACCGAATTTACACATGGAGCGGGCGCTTTCTCTTCTTTTTTTTTGTTTAGGTATCTATCGAGGAGGTGGTTGTTTCCCCGAAGAGAGCTGCCAGGACTCCAGAGGATGCCCGAATTGGATCCTTTTATGATTGAGTTATAACATAGCTATTAGAGCTAAGTTTCTGGACTGTTATTGTGTTTAGGCATAGTGTTTATTATTATTTTATTACAGCTACTTTTTAGTTATTAATTCTGGCCACTAATTCTCACTGCCACTATAATCTTTCTCTAGCCACAACCAAATTGCTATATCAGCTATATTATTTATTGGTTATACCAGGGGAGCTCGCGCCCCCACCCCCTCCTTTACCTTGATGCGGCGTCACGTGACCGGCAGCGGCATTTGACGAGGGTGACGTCACATGACCCCGCGGCGTAATTTAACACCGCGTTGCCATGGACACGAGTGACGCCGGCAGAGTCAAGGTAAGTAATAGCATTGCAGAGGCCTCACGCGATCCCCCGGCATTTAATTTTAATGCCTCGAGGAAGTGCGCGGGGCCTCTGCAACCGCCCGTGCGCCTCCCCCCCCCCCGAAAAATCTCCCGCCCTCCACTTTGCGCACCTCTGGGTTATACCATATATATACACACGCACACACATATATACACACACACACACACATACATATACACACACGTGTATGTGTGTATAAAACAGACAATATATATACATATAGTATGATATATATATATAAACATACTATATGTGTATGTATGTATATGTGTATATATATATATATATATTGCACGCGCACACACACATATAACGTTTTATCCAACTTTTTCATTTATCATTTGTAGAGAAAATGAACAATGTCGCCAAAAGCGCTATTTTTCAAAATGTAGCATCTCTACTAATTAGTGTAAAATGATACTTCATATAAAGCAGGTTATGGGACCCAGTATAAAATGACCTTCATGTCTCTTATCACATCCCAGTATATGGATATCTTCTATTATCACAAGCTGCTAACATGTGACAGGGCTCAGGGTCTGAGCCCAGAATGTGACATATTGAACATTCTCATTCTAAATTTCAAAAAATATTGTGTTGATTTCTGACCTGACTGCCGTGGTTACAGCTCAACCACTCTGTTCTACTGCATGTCACCACTTTCTGCCACAACCAGCTGACGGTGGATCTGCAAGGAGTTCAACGCTCATTGGCATCAAATCTGTGGCTTGGTTGACGTATCATTTCTCCAGCTTTTTATTGTATTGTTTTTAAATAGATTATATTTATTTAGTTGAATAGATTATATTTCTTAGTACAATAGATTCTATTTATTAGTTTAATAGATATTTATTTAGTTTGATACATTATATTTCTTAGTTTAATAGATCATATTTGTTAGTTAAATAGATTATATTAACTAGTATTTAAGTCTCCCCCTCAGAGCCCCATTAGATAAATATTTTAGGACCCTTGTGCATATTTCACATCTTTTCGGAGTCGCTTATTTTTTAGACCCTCGGAGCCGAAACCTAAAGGGGTCAGCTAAGAAAGTTCGGATCAAGAGGAGCCACACAGCTTAAAGACAGAACATTTCCAAGGGAGATGGAGACAATTTGGGTAAGATCTGATTAAAGGACAACCTTTGGGGAAGGAAAGGGTGATGGGGGAGTGTAAGAGGGGGGTGAGAGAGCAAGGTGGTGTGTCAGATTGGGGCAGAGCAAGAGAACGCAAAAATGATGGGGATTTGCTGCATACCAAAAAAAACAATTAGTGATACTTTTACCAGTGCCCCTTAGTCTCAGGGAAGACCGGCATTTCGTCCAATGTATACAATAAGATTGATGGAAAAGGGCACACAGATTTGAATAAAAAAAGATAATTTATTGTGCCACAGACTACAATGTTTTGGCTGCTGGCCTTTCTTTGCTGGATTTAGTGGGTTTAGCCACTTTACCTGAAAAAGACCAGCAGGCCGAAATGTTGTAGTCTATGGCAGTGCAAGAGAAAACAGGTTGGGGGGGGGGTGGGTTCTCGCAAGGTCGCCGACCCATGGGTGAGGGTCCCCGGTGGAAACTAGTCCTGGACCCCGGGAAAGCTGTCTGTGGCCCATACAAGCTGAGTAACATGTAGAAAGGACACATGTATGTTCAGAATGAGTTAGCATGGTATTTTGAGAGGCATCATAGCAGGTCAGTGCAAGTCAGGGCAGAGCACTGCAAGGTCAGTCAATATGAGTATGAGGAAGGGTCCGATGGAGGAGTTGGAGGGTCCCAGAATATCTCTTAAAGCAGGGGTGTGCAAATCGAGGGGCGCGACATTTTCTTGGGAGGAGGGGCTCGGCGCTTACAGTGGCCCCTCGCTCTTCCCCACAGCATTTAAATGAAATGCCGGAAATCGCGCGCAGGTCCTCTGTAAGTTCCCTTTCCTTGTCTCCGGCGGCTTCTGGCGACAGCAACGTGGCGTCACATGATGTGGCATTGCCATAGCAACGTGATATCACATGACGTCGTTACATCAGAACGTCGGAGACAAGGTGGGGAGGGGGGAGGGGGGAGCAGGGAAAAAGGTTGCGCAACCCTGTCTTAAAGCATTGTCTTGCATACAGATCAGAGGCCAAGAATGGATATGGATATCCGATGTGAAGCCGGAAATAAGACAGAAAAGACCGTTTCGGGAGAAGAAGGTGAGTGATGAAATAGCCGTCACTGTGTAACTCTTCCAATTACCTGCAACTTCATGCAGAGAAATAGCAACGCTTGTTTTTAACGTGTTAAGCGCCTAATGGGGAATTCAACTGCTGAGAGGTTAAGGGAGTTACTCACCAAACTCAGCGACGTTTCTGTGTCTCTGTGATAACTCCCCTAGGACATGCCTGAAAACCAGAGGTTACTCAATGTATTTTTGATAAATAGAAATATGACCTTCTGGGGAGGGGTACATAATGGGTACTGGGCCTGGTGAGGTGGGTATAACGGGTACTGGGCCTGGTGAGGTGGGTATAACAGGTACTGGGCCTGGGGAGGGGTGTATAACAGGGTACTGGGCCTTGGGAGGGGTGTATTACAGGGTACTGGGCCTGGGGAGGGGTGTATAACAGGGTACTGGGCCTGGGGAGGGGCGTATAACAGGGTACTGGGCCTTGGGAGGGGTGTATAACAGGGTACTGGGCCTTGGGAGGGTTGTATAACTGGGTACTGGGCCTGGGGAGGTGGGTATAACGGGTATTTGCCCTGTGGAGGGCGGTATAACGTGGTATTGCGGAGGGGGTATAAGTGGCACAGGAGCTCTTGCGATACAGAGTATCACTGTCCCTGGTTACAAACACTTCATGTCTCCTGCAGGTCAGGACACGCACGAAGGTGGTGCCCTTTGTGCCACCAGACGACGAGGCGGGCTACGAGGCGGACGACGAGGCATACGAAAAAGCGGGCGTCAAGTGGAACAATGAGGTGGGCTACAAGGCGGCCGAGGAGGCAGACGTGGTGTACGATGACCAAGGAGCATACGACAGGTGTGGCCGGATCTGCTGCTTCACCTTTTTTAGGCGGAGGAGAAGACCCCAGGAGCAGGTAGGAGAATACGAGAGGTGCGGACAGATCTGCTGCTTCACCTTTTTTAGGCGGAGAAGAAGCCGGGAGCAGGTAGCAGAGGAGCCAGGGCGTAGATACAGGGGTATTCTAGGGGCCCTGAGAAGTTGGTTTGACCGCAGGAGAGGCAGATAAGATCAGGAAGGCTGCGGGAGGGGCAGGTACTAGAGGGAGATAGGGATATTGGGCGTGAGAGGGTGAGAGAGAACAAGGAGCAGGGCCGGAGCACGGGTTTCATGCGCCCGAGGCGAAACTTAAAATTTGTGCCCCAGTTGTATAAAAAATAACAAGATAAATAAAATAATAAAATAAACAGTGGCGTAGCTATCGGGACTGCAGGGGGTGCGACCGCACCCCAGCGCGACGCAAAATAAAAACAAAAGGGCGCCAAAATACTGGATAAAAAAAAAGAATAATAATTTAAAAAAAAAGATAAATAAATTAGAAATAATAAGAAAAAAAATAATAATGATTATTAATGCGCCCCTAGGACCTTTGCGCGCTAGGCGACCGCCTAATGGCCGGCCGGCCCTGCGAGGTATGCGGGAGGAAAAGGGGTGAATGGGATAGATATGCAGGGGGATGGGGGAGCAGGTGAGTTATACACAGGGGCACAAGGGCCCCATCACCCACATCTCTATATACTGAGTGTGCCCCTGTGTATAACAACGCTGATCTGTGCTGCTCCATCTGATCTCACTGCGCAGTGATCCAGGGACCCTCCGATCGCCATTTAATGGGGTCAGGAAGGAATTTTTTTCCCCCATTGCACAGCAGGGGTTATGTTTCGCCTTCCTCTGGATCACAGCAACAAATTGCCCTTTGTGCATGAATTATCAGTGAGATCTTTATACACCCTGCATTGGTCTTCACTCCTTTGCTGCCGGAGGGGCCTGCAGTGCATTGCTCTGCGTGTTACTATATTGCTCTGCAATGTGCTGCAGGCCCCTACCAGCAAAGAGATTCATTATTTCAATAAAATACTCTCTTTAATCCAACCTATGTGTAGTGTCTTTTCTATCCGTTGTATCTATTGCTAACAGCTCAGTGATTCTTCCCCAGGTCATTGCACTAGTGTCACGCTGCCAAGCCGGGTGTGAGGGAGATTTATAGGGTCACATATACACTTCTGCCAAAACACGAGTGCAAACAGGAAGCCCCTCTGATCTCATATCTTTTATTACACAAAACGGTATCTAAAAAGGTAAAAAGAACATACATGGGATTCTGCTACAAATATCTCTCTAATTACAAACCAATTAGCAAATCATTCAGATTAGAGTCGAGCGAAAAGAAAGAGTTAAGTATCTCATGTACAGTATATGCAGTGCAGGCTGTTCTGCGCATTACATGCAGGGGACAACGTTTAGGGGATATAAGTAATGCTGATCTCAGAGCTGACCGGCTGACCTGCTCTTCTGGCTGACCGGAGGACCTGCTCTTCTGGCTGACCGGCTTCCCTTCTTCCAGCTAACTGACCTGAATTGTGGCCCCTGTATCTCCCAATTAAACGTTTTATTGGCATATTCTTGTTTGACTCGTTCTATACAGACATTTTCTATATATTCATTGTGGGATTTGATAACATCTGTAAGATCTCTCAGAATATCACATTCTGTACGTTTGTGCTGAATATTTTTCCATTCTCAATTTACTTAATATTAGTTTTTGGCTTCAATTATTTATATCGAGCCCAAAATACCTTTATACAGGATGCTGTTCCCTTTATCCCACAAATGCTGCTTCATTAAAGCCCGTGGGTGGCACTTAATGCATTCTCAGACTTTTAGGCAACATCCCTAATTTCCAAACGTGGGATAAAATCTGTGCATATTTAAATGGTTCATTTTTCCATTTTTCCATTGTGACAAAATATCAATTTTCTCACTCAGACTACTAAATCCCTCCCCAAAAATATCCGTTTCACATAAAAGTGTGTGCGCGTCTCCTTCCGCCTAACTGGCACGTCGTCCTTACGGGCGCCACTCCTTGCAACTCCACGCTGCCCTCCAGTGGTAAAAGAAATAAGATACATTTACTGTACTCGTCTGGCAGCTGCTCCCGTATAAGGTGGGTAACTCTGTATTAGGGGTCTTGGTAGAGTATATTTTATACTTATGTCGGATAGATGAGAAAATAATATTCCTAACAGGTTATTGTGAGAGGCCTTGGATCTGATCCTATATGCACGCAGCCCTCGCCTCTCTGACCTTGAACACATACTTCAATCTGATTTTTTGAGACTTGAAACTGGATTTCCCAAAACAAACTGATTTTAAACACTGACAAGACTGTAACAATGGTATTTGGGACCAGAGCTAAATTGCTAAAGCTGCCAATGACAGAGCTTCAGATAAAAACCAGCTCTAATACCATCCTAGCCCCTGTTACTTGTTTGAAATATCTGGGCATATAGTTCAACTCCCATTTAACATTTGGGATGCACATTGATACCCTGACATCCAAATCCTATGCCAAACTAGGAGTACTTTACAGGAACAAATCCTCCCTAAGGCCCTCATGCAGTAAGCAGCGATAAGCCACTTATCACCAGTTTATAGCCAAAAAAGCCTACAGCGATTCAGAAAGCCCAGAGAAGCTGGCGATTAGAGCAAAAATAACCGGGGTTTTTTTGCCGGAAAATAAATAAATAAATAAAATCGGCAGACGTGCGGTGATAAGCCACTTTTCAGCACTGATCGCCAGTTTTTCAAACACGCTCAATTCTATAAGCCCTGATCAGCTTATTGCGGCTGATCGCCACTTTAAAATTGCTGTTTCTTCTCCAAATTGTCCCGCCACAAAAGTTGGCAAGAAGGTGGGGTGAAGCTGCGATGAAAATAACATGCATGTGTCCCAGAGCTGATATCCATTAATATCAGCACCAGAGACCCCCGGCATGAATCCGATGCATAAAAAATGCATTTACAGGCAACTTCATTACCGCCAAGGCAATGAAGGGGTTATACACCCGTGCCAGGCTTATTGTGGGTAGCGGGGGTGGGTGAAGGTGGTATTTGGCCCTGGGTGGGTGTTTAGGCCTTGCCAGGGGGTTGCAGGATGACTTAACCTCTTCTTTAACTTCGTGGTTAATACCGCTAAGGTAATGAAGGGGTTAACCCCTCCCGCTACCCCCCCCCCCCACCCGGTAGGCCTAAACACCCATCCTTGGGGCCAATACCCCGTTCATCCACCCCCACTACCCACAATAAACAAAAATACACATAACAGCCCCACTAGCCACCTCCTAGGTCCCTAATAAACCATTACAATATTCATAAAACCATTATTTTGTTTACACCCAGGATTATTACATGGGATTAGGGCTATGTTATTCAGTGAGGGGTTGTATGTTTGTATTCGTAGGGACAGGCAAGGCCGGAGTCAGATGGGTTTCTCCTGCCTCTGTCCTCCCTGTCTCCTGACCCTTCCTGTAGCCGGACAAAGAAGAAGAAGCAGGCACACGGTCTTACTCAAAGGAGGTTTAATATGCCATAAAGTCCAACGTTTCGGCAGTCTAATACTGCCTTTCTCAAGGTGAAGGCTACCAAACACAAGAAAACAGTCACAATATATACCACCCCCCTGATACTCTCCCCGCTCTGCCACATAACCAGGATGTTGACGCCCCCTAGTGACGTCAGAGCTACCATATGGCGCCCCCTAGTGATGTCAGAGCTACCATATGGCGCCCCCTAGTGACGTCAGACGTCTAGGTCTAAATCCCTGGCAATACAGCATAGAGCTGTCTTGGAGGAATGCAGCCACAGCCACACCTCTCCCCAGACTGAACACTCCCCCATGATGACGTCAGCGTGACCCGCCCGTCGGGGGGAAGGGGGGGGTGTGCACCAATCAAGACTGTACTCACAGGGCTGGACAAAGATGTATCCGTCGCCATGGGATCAGTGTCAGAGCAGGGAGGAGTGACACACTCCTATAAATCACCCTGAAAGTGTAAATAAACCACACACCAAAATATTCATAAAGCATATGTGCACAAAACTAATACAGCAATATACTATTAAAAACATGTGACTGTATACTGCTGATGACATCAGTATAATCCTGCAAAGTTACCGTGAAATGCCACATAAGAATATGCAGTACATCAGTATTTAGAATATACTAGTGTGTATACCTAGTCAGAAATGGGTACACACAGCCAGGGGGTGGGGGGGGAGAGAAGGGGGAGGGAGGGAAGGGAAAAAAAACACACAAAAAGGATAATTTTCCCAATAGGTAAGTGCAGAGTCCATGGATGGTGCAAGATCAAATATGCCTGTAGAAAGACAAAAAATTACCTTCTATTAAGGAAGCATTTTAAATTCTGTTGCTCATTAAGACCCATACCGTTGCTGGTATTTAAAGCATGTATCCAGAATGCTTCACGTCTCAATAAGAAAGTCTCCCTATCTGGAGTGAGAAAATGTGAAAAGATATAGTGCGCTACTACAATCAATAAAAGTGAGGTGATATAGTGATGTACAAAAAGAGGTGACCTTTAAACACGTAGAGTATATGGAACGTCTGCAGCTGTGGCACCAGGGATGGCTCAAATACCCCCTAATAGCAAACAGAAATACAAAAAAACACAGCGCACAACGCTCATAGTGCATTAAAAATTATATTAGTAACCACAAAATAAAGGTGAGTATTAAGCGTACATTTAGATAGAAAAAACAATCATTTCAGGGTTAATGTTACCCAAGCACCAACGGACGCCAATAGAGATGTCGTGGCTCTCTCCTTCTCAATCCCTCAGCCTCGGGGGTAGGGCCTGGGTGGTCTTCCAATCGGTTAGCTGTTAGTACAGCCCTCAGCCTCAAGGTAGTACTTAGGAGGTCTCCAGTTCAGCTGAACAGCAGTACAGCCAATTCGCCGTGCCAAGCAATAATGTCTTTCACTGTTCCAGTCTCTGTAGCAGCGGAGCACACGCTGTGGGGCGTCTATTTTTAATTTTTATGATTCTCCCGCTTTGGGGGGTGACTGAATTGACTACCGGTAGTCAGACTGTTACAGACCGAGCAGCTCATGCATCTAAAGTTACCCGGTCTGCCACCCTCCAGAAAATGAGGAGTTCTGTAGTTACCCTCATTATCTGCATGTATCAGGCTATCCGCCAGATTCCTCCCTCTTTTGAATGCCACCATTGGTGGTACACAGCAACTTTCAGATAATATATCATCATTTTGCAGAATATGCCAGTGTTTAAGACTGGTAGATTTAATAAAACCACCAGCTTGACTGTACGTAGTAAGCAGGAAGGAAAAGACTTGGATCACAACTATGAAAAAACGAGAACTGGAGGCTAATAGAAAAAATAACAAATTATTTATTGGGACATAACTAATTAAAAAGAGAAACCTCTCGCATGGTGCGCTTTATCAAAGAGTAGTTTCACTGGTCTTAATCAAACTCTTATATGGTTTACACCCTCAAAAGCACCGCCCACCTGTGTCCAGGTAAACACAAACCCCCAGGACACAAATTCCCTGTGAAATGAAACACAGGAAAGGGGCGTAATGCTCAGAGGGAAGAGATCCACATAGAGGGAATAAACAGGTAAAAAATTAATAAAAAAGACCAATCACATACAAAAGAAATATCAATAACACATATATATCAACTGTGGAAACATAAACATACACATGTCCAAATCTATAGTGAATATTCAATGTATATTTAACCCATTGATTTGTTAATTTTAATATCATAAGATGGCATATGAATGGTATATCATCAAACTCCTAGACACAATAGATATGGTTTAAAGGACATATGTAAAACACAATATTATTCTAGAAAAAAGTAAATATATAGTTAGAAAAAGGAAAACAAATAATAAATAATAAAGAAGAATAGATGCCAAAAGAAAATGTAGGACAATTGAATTCATTAATAAATATATATCTTATTTGATCACTAGAAAGCAGAAAAAAATGACAATAATAAATAACTTAATAAACAGACAATCATTATTATCATCGTGAGACGGAAGCATAGCAAGAATACTCATACAAAATGTTCATGAAAAATGTTTTAGATTTAAAATTTGTCGCTGAAGAAGCTCCTTTGCTGGAGGGAAACGCGCGTTGGACGCGCAATGTTGTCAGTCTCCTACTTGGAGCTGTTTTAATGTAGTGTCAGCAGTCTCCTGGCTCTAACTGTGTTGATCCCATTAGTTAGTTATTTATTTAATCCTTTAATTTTATAGTGAGTGTGCCTGCTTTCCTTGCACAGCACTGCCGTGTCTGGCAGGTCTATGCTGCAGTGTATGTACTAAGTGAACTTAAAGTGATTTGTTACCGGCGCTAACCACACCCAATCTGTGATAAAATAGTGCACAAAATTAAAATTCAAAATAAAATGTGTCAAGGTGATCACTGATCAAATTCTCAACCTTCCAGGAATGTGTACAGATTCCTTTCAATAGTAGCTTGTCCGGGATGGGAAGGGAGCGAAGATAGCAGGGATACACCATGAAAAATAAAAAATAAATGCATACAATAGTGTAATAAGTTCTTTTCAATCTGGATAAAACATGTATGTCTTGGCTCTATAGCAATGCCTACTTACAGCAGGTCAAAAGGTAAAAAGCATTGATCTACACAGCAGGTAGAAAGGTGTCAGGATCTTCAGGAACAACAGCCCAGGTTTACAGCATAAGAAATCAGCACCTCAGCTCAGACGTCAGTAGATGTGAGTGGATCAGAGACATGCAAAAGAAAGGCAGACCATAGTGTCGATCGTGCATAAAATTTATATAAACAAACAACAAATTTTAGGAATTGTACTCACATTGTGTACATAATCATAGTTCACATAAGGCTTTACTTGAGGCAAATGGAGTGCTGGTTCAGTGTGGAGCAGCTCACCGGGGATCTTCTCCTCAATGAATGCTCCTGAGGAAGTTGTCTAGTACGACGAAACGCGTAGAGCCACTTTCATTGCTGCAGCTGCTCTTTCTACTGAAGGCTTCAGAGTTGCTGAGTTCCCCCACCGTTTGCCTCCAAGACCGGATGCCGTCACCCCAACAGCGGATGTGACGTCAGACGCCATCTCCCACCCGGTCTGTTGTGAGTCTAAGGAGAAGATCCCCGGTGAGCTGCTCCACACTGAACCAGCACTCCATTTGCCTCAAGTAAAGCCTTATGTGAACTATGATTATGTACACAATGTGAGTACAATTCCTAAAATTTGTTGTTTGTTTATATAAATTTTATGCACGATCGACACTATGGTCTGCCTTTCTTTTGCATGTCTCTGATCCACTCACATCTACTGACGTCTGAGCTGAGGTGCTGATTTCTTATGCTGTAAACCTGGGCTGTTGTTCCTGAAGATCCTGACACCTTTCTACCTGCTGTGTAGATCAATGCTTTTTACCTTTTGACCTGCTGTAAGTAGGCATTGCTATAGAGCCAAGACATACATGTTTTATCCAGATTGAAAAGAACTTATTACACTATTGTATGCATTTATTTTTTATTTTTCATGGTGTATCCCTGCTATCTTCGCTCCCTTCCCATCCCGGACAAGCAGTGTATGTACTACCATTATCACTGCATTTGCCAGCTTTATCACTCTAGCACTCTTATTTTAACACACTAAAGTCTCCATTATAGTGCGCAGTGCTGGCTGATCTAGCAAGGTAGCTGGACATTTAACCCATTGGCCACTCACTTGTGTACATCTATACACTTCCATTATTGGGTCTCACCGTTGCTCCAGAGGGGTTAACACCCTGACTCCTAGCAATCTGTGTCCTCCATATCCCACCATTATTAAGTGGTTAAATGGGATAGTATGAACTTATAACTGACGACAAGGTTGCCTGATAGCGTTGATTTAATATATTTTTAATTCACATTACACATTACTTTGGTAATATATGTTTTAAGTAAATTTATTAAAAGTTAATTTTTACACTGTTATGGTGTGCATTTAAGTGAATTCTTTTAGGGGGCACATCCATTTTGTGTTTCCCTTCACCTTTTCTAGATCCCATTCTGTATTAATTCCTGCAGGGGATAATGTATCCAAAGAATGGATCCAAAACATCTCCCGCTGGTTGAGGAGCTTTAATCTATCACCCCCTCTCATGGGCATGGGCACCAGTTCTAAAGCAGAAAAATGAACATTTGATAGACCTCCTGAAGGACAGTCAGTAAAATGTTTTGAAACTGGTAACATGAAATCTTTTCTTTTAATGGAACGTATATGCTCCATGATTCTGTTTTTAACAGGGCGTATAGTGCAGCCCACGTACCCTTGGCCACAGCCACAGGTAAGAAAGTATATGACAAATTGTGAGTCACAATTAATAAAGGATGGGATCCTATAGTTCTTTTTAGAATAAATAGTCTTAATAGACTTAATTGGTTTCGCATAACAGCAAACGCAACATTTTCCACATTTAAAAAAACCTTTTATTTTAAACAGATTTGTTAGACTTCTTAGAGTCAAACAATCTTGGAGAAAGATAGTCAGATAAGGATTTGGATTTCCTAAAAGTAATGGCTGGACCCTGGTTAACTGAACTATGTAGGTACTTATCAAGAGTGAGGGTCCCCCAATGTTTATAAATGATAGAACGAATCTGTTCAGCCTGGCGACTAAACTGGGTGACAAATAGAGCAGACGTCACTCGATCCAATTCATGTTTCTTCTTGAACTTCACAGACGAGTTCGATAACAAATCGATCCTGTTTGTAGATTTGACACACAGATATGCTGCTTCAATATCAGTGTGATTATATTTTCTTTGAGCAAATCGAGTTTTTAATTCCTCTGCTTGATGCTCAAATAAATCGTCATTTGAACAAAGCCGTCTTAGTCGAAGGAATTCAGCCTTGGGTATACTTCGAATGATGATTTAGAATGACTGCTGTCTGCTTCCAATAAAGTATTACGTGAATGAGGCTTTCTAAAAATGTCCGTTTGAATAGTGCCTGTCGTGTCAATAAATAAAGTAATGTCTAAATAATTGATGTGATTCATGTGTTCTTCATAAGTAAATTTAAGATTTAAAGAATTAGTATTAAGTGTATGAATAAAGGCATGCAGTGATAATAAATCCCCATCCCAAATCATAATCAAATCGTCAATATACCGTTTATAGAAAATAATCTGATGACGAAAAGAATTATCAGCACCGAAAATGTGTGTGGATTCCCAAAGACCCACAAACAAATTAGCATAAGAGGGGGCAAATGACGTCCCCATAGCAGTACCCCGTGTCTGAAGATAAAATTGTGCATCAAAAGAAAAATAATTATGGGTGAGCAGAAACATAATAGAATCCAAAAGAAAGGCACGTAATGAAATGGACAATGTAGAAGCATCAAGAAAAAATTCCACTGCTCGAATCCCTTGCTCGTGATCTATGATTGAGTAAAGTGACATCACGTCCAATGTCACCCATCTAAAAGTCTTTTTCCAACTAACATTTTTTATATCTTAAAAACAAAAATAAAATAAATAACGAAAGAAAACAGAAATAGTCCTTGGCGCACTATCTGGTATATAAACCTGACAGAAAAATGAAGTCCAAAGATCTTGGTAGTGAGGATTGTTGGTCCGGAATCCAATCGTACTCAAAGTCCTCTGAGGTGGTGGAATCAGATTTGTGCGAATGATGCTTTAATGCATGCCAGACCAATATGATTGGGTTCAAAGCTGGATCTTAATGAATGTTGCAGATGTGTTTTGGGGTCAATGTCTTGGAAGGACTGGTGACCACTCCAGATGTGAAGTATTCAGAAATGTTACGTTCTTCCCTCTGAGCAATAATGACCTTCTGTATGTAGACTCTCTAATATGAGGAAAAAGCCTTAATGGACTGGTCATGCACAGCTGCATCTAAAGACTTAGTAAACAATTATTTGGAAGTCTGACAGGGAGGAGGAGTCAGACTTCCAAATAATTGTTTACTAAGTCTTTAGATGCAGCTGTGCATGACCAGTCCATTAAGGCTTTTTCCTCATATTAGAGAGTCTACATACAGAAGGTCATTATTGCTCAGAGGGAAGAACGTAACATTTCTGAATACTTCACATCTGGAGTGGTCACCAGTCCTTCCAAGACATTGACCCCAAAACACATCTGCAACATTCATTAAGATCCTGCTTTGAACCCAATCATATTGGTCTGGCATGCATTAAAGCATCATTCGCACAAATCTGATTCCACCACCTCAGAGGACTTTGAGTACGATTGGATTCCGGACCAACAATCCTCACTACCAAGATCTTTGGACTTCATTTTTCTGCAGGTTTATATACCAGATAGTGCGCCAAGGACTATTTCTGTTTTCTTTCATTGTTTGTTTTATTTTTGTTTTTAAGCTATTGTTGTACTTACCTTGTGGATAGGTTTGTGGTTTTTCAATCCTTAGGCAGCCGTCTTCTCAGTTTGTTATATTAGTCTGTAGAATTCACTAGTTTATTGTTGTATCTTTGTAAGGGAATTCCAACATTTATAGCACTTATCCATCATTATCGTGTATTGTTAAGTTAGGCTAATAGGTTAAGCGCTTAGTATATGTTTAGTTTAATTTTTTCTATCATAACATTTTTTATAGCGGATAAAAGATCCATAGAATCTCTCAGAAAAGAAGGCAGATTTTTTACCAGTGGCTGTAAAAAACCATCAATGTAGCGTGATAACCCATCTCCCAAAGATCCAATACTGGCCACAATGGGCCGCCCAGGAGGGCGGACAAGTGACTTATGGATCTTTGGGAGATGGTGGAAGATGGGCACAATAGGTGAGGCATTGTAGAGAAACTCATATTCCTTTGTGTTAAGTACAAATAGGGCCTTTCCTTCTTCAAGAATCTCTTTCAAAAGGTGTAAAAACTCACATGTGGGATCATGTCAATTTTGTATAAGATTCAACATCCTCAAGTAATCTAAGTGCCTCTGCCTGATAATCTGAAGAAGAGGGCACCACAATGGCCCCTCCCTTATCAGCCTTTTTGATTGTAATAGACCTATCTTCCCTGAGGGCAATCATCTCCTGGAAGTCAATATCTGACAGATTCGTTTTATTTAAAGAGGGAACCCCCCGGGGTACAATACCCCTAGCCAATAACCTGAGATCCCTCTCAACCAGCTTCTCAAAGGTCTTAATATTATGATTGTTAAAAATATGAGGGCAAAAGGTTGATTTCTTCTTAAGACCTAAGTGTAATTGCCCAAAGAAGCTGAATGAGGAAGGGATCTCAGGCTCCAAATCCTGATTTTGTTCATCATAAAGATCTCTAAGATCTGATAAAGCACATTGTTCACGAAATGAATGCAAATCCAAATTCTCCATTGAAACATCAATACCATCAACATTCTCAGCTAGACCTCTATCAGTGGAATATAGTGGAACCTCTGTTGTCCCTTTTTTCTATTAAAATATTTTTTAAGAGACAATTTGCGAATTAATTTTTGGAGATCAATGATGGTATTGAATAAATTAAAATCTTGGTATGGGGCAAAATTTAAACCTCTATTTAGAACCGCAATCTGGTCATCTGTAAGAGTCTTATGTGAAATGTTGATAACATTATCCACAACTTCTCCTATGCATATTTCTTTCTTTTGCTCGATCCCCCGGATCCCCTTCCCCCCTCCTCTTCTTTGATGATCTCCTTGTCCTCTTTCGTTTTTTGACTCCTTTTGAAACAAGGAGTATGAAGGTTTATCTTCTTTCCGAGAGGGCATCATAACAGATTTTTGTGAAGAGTCGGTTTCAGGGGAGGTAGATCTAACTCGCCAATTATCATCATCATCACAAAAGGAAACGCCTAGTGAACGACTCTCATAGTCAGAACCATCTGACTCAAAACTGGAAGCGTTTCCATGGCGTTTTAGGATGGATTTATTCGGGTTCTTGGAGTCACCTTGTTTTTTATTATTCTGATATTTAGAACCAGATTTTGGTTGTGGCTTTTGTGCGTTTGTAGTGTAGCGTTGCCATATATAAACTTGCTGCTTCTCATAGTCTATCTTGTCCCTATCAAACTTTTGTTGTTTCTTAATCATTAGAGACTTTTCCATAGCACCCACGTTGCTTAAAAGTGTTTGGTCATATTTAATAAAATTCTCCATTTTTCTGCAACCTTTCAATTTATCCTGTAGGACTTTCACATTGGCTCTCACTTTCTTTTTTTTAATTTAGCTTATACTTAATGATCAATTTGATTAGCTTAAATGAGCAATGATCTAATATGGCTTTCCAGTCATTCTCAAAATCTTTATTAATAAAGCCAAAGGACGGTACCTTTTTCAAGCGTAAGCCTCACGGAATCCTTTTAACTCTAGCATAGTTCTCAAGAGTGGTAATGTCCCACCAATACCTAATGTCCTGTGATAACAGTTTTTCCAATGTAAGGAAGTGGGTAATTAAGTCAGCAGGCTCTTCACAGATGAAATTAGCACCTTCATCAAAAACTGACTCTGCCCTCCTCTGACGGTGAGTGTCTCCACAGTTAAAGGCATAGGTATCAGTAACCCCTTCCTCATCCTCCACTTCTACATAATCTTCCATAATAAAAAACACACAGGATAGGAATAGCACGAATACTCACTCCAGAGAAATAAAAAAAAATGTTCCACAGAAAGAAAAAATGTGAATAAATAGATGCCACAAAAAATAAATAAATAAATGGTTAGAAAAAAAAATAACGATAGCACTCCAGTTCTCAAATCACCAATTAAGTGATTACATACATATTCACGGGGTATAAGCCTCTTCTTATAATGTCAATAATGAAAGTCTTAATTCCAGGCTGAGCAGCCGTGGCCAAACCAGCAATATGCGAAGCAGAGGAAAAGACCTCCCAGCCCAATGTTACAATCCTGGTAGATAGCGTGTATCACGCGCATGCTGTATTAACCCCCAGCAAAATGAATCCTTAGAGGGACCAAGGGCCCATCGTGTCCAGTGTTTTCCCGTTCAATGTGATCAAGGATTCATCACAGCTACAGTGCTTATTCCTACATGGTTGGTCTCCGATGTGCTGGGGGTTAATACAGCCTGCGCGTGATACACGCTGTCTACCAGGCTTGTAGCGTCGGGCTGGGAGGTCTTTTCCTCTGCTTCGCTTATGACTGTACGTAGTGGTAAATACAAGCCTGTCCTCCTTCTTATTTTTGGTAGCACTTACCTCTTTATCCAGTGCCCGGTCTAACACAGCAGGAGGATATCCCCTAGCCAGGAATCTACTACGTAGTTCTCCAATAGCTGGTTCAATATTATCCTTCCTGCTCGTGATTTTGCAGACCCGGACTTTCTGTGAAAAAGGTAATGCATCAATAAGAGAAGGAGGATGATGGTTATCTGCCCTTAAAATGGCATTTCTGTATGTATCCTTTCTAAAAAGATCAGTATGTAACTCCCCATTAGTCTGTGTAATGAGGACATCTAAAAAAGAGAGTTGCTGTGTACCACATCATCTGAAAAACACGGTGGAGGCAGTGATGGCATGGGCATGCATGGTTTACAATGGCACTGGGTCACTAGTGGTTTTTGATGATGTGAACGAAGACAGAAGCAGCCGGATGAATTCTGAAGTGTATAGGGATATATTGTCTGCTCAGATTCAGCCAAATTCAGTGAAGTTGATTGGACGGCGCTTCACTTTACAGATGGACAATGACCCAAAACATACTGCGAAAGAAACCCAGGATGTTTTTAAGGCAAAGAAGTGAAATATTCTGCAATGGCCGAGTCAATCACCTGATCTCAACCCGATCGAGCATGCATTTCACTTGCTGAAGACAAAACTTAATGCAGAAAGACTCACGAACAAACAACAACTGAAGACAGCTGCAGTAAAGGCCTGGCAAAGCATCACAAAGGAGGAAACCCAGCGTTTGGTGATGTCCATGCGTTCCAGACTTCAGTCATTGCCTGCAAAGGATTCTCGACAAAGTATTAAAAATTAACATTTTATTTATGATTGTGTTAATTTGTCCAATTACATTTGAGCCCCTGAAATAAGGGGACTGTGTATGAAAATGGTTGCAATTCCTAAACGTTTCATACGATATTTTTGTTCAACCCCTTGAATTAAAGCTGAAAGTCTACACTTCTATTGCATCTCAGTTGTTTCATTTCAAATCCATTGTGGTGGCGTACAGAGCCAAAATTATGAAAATTCTGTCAGTGTCCAATTATTTCCGGACCTAACTGTGTGTGTGTGTGTGTGTGTGTGTGTGTGTGTGTGTGTGTGTGTGTGTGTGTGTGTGTGTGTGTGTGTGTGTGTATATATATATATATATATATATATTTTTTTTTTAATGATAGGGATGTAAAGTAGGTTTGTAAATGAAAAAAAAAAATATGAAACCCTTAATACAGCTGAATCCCGTTATAACGCGGTGCTCTTGGTCCACATAATGAGCACGTTATAACCAGGATCGCGAAATGGTCGGCGCAATCAGGAAGAACGGTTCTGCGAGGACTTACCCGGCATCTGCAGCTCTCTCCACTTCATCAGGCTCCGAGGTGCTTACATACGCTCTCCCAAGCTTTCAATTTGACTGACTTTTGAGCGCAGGAGGGTCACATGACCCTTCTCTGATCAATGACAGCCCAACAGTGAATACATTTTATATAATACACATGCGGGAATTGAACCCTGATCACCCATGGACTGCACTGTGCAGTAGATGTTACGTTTGTTTATAGAGTCAGATTCATCACACCAATACTGTGGTGTAGCAGCTAGAGAATTGCACCAGCATATGAAAGATCATGGGTTCAATTCCCGCATGGTGTAGGGGTGTGTGTATATATGTGTATCAGCGTGTGTCTGTTAGCAATAATGCATTGAATATTATAAAAATAAAACCTTGGAGATGTTTTTAAATCGGGAGCCACGCTCAGACAGCATTAAATGCGGATTCGCGCTATAGCAGATTGCGCTATAACGGGGTTGAGCTGTACTAATATTTTGACCACAGGGTAAACGGGTTGGAGTAAGCCATGCTTCTTATCTGTACCAACATTAAATACCCAAGGGTTTAAAGATTGGTACATGTCTGGAGTGTTTATATCTAGCTAGCACCAACACTGTCCTGGGTTTCCATTACTCAATGCAATATAAAAAAATGTTTTGTTTTTTTTTCAACTTTAAATTTTTATTGGAAAGTACAAATACAGCCAATGTTCCACAGCCCATTATTACATTTCCAGTTTTGTTAAACACATGTAATGACGCCTCGAAGACACATCCACTTAACACTTTACAAACAAGACCAGACGAACTTGACAAGGGGACAGGGAAAGAGGTTAGGGGGGGGGGGAGGGAGGTGGTAGGTTGCCAGGCTCTGGTGCAGTTTTTTAGATATCTCTTGTTCAACCTTTTAGGCAATAGCTAAGGGTTTTAACTGGGACAGGTTCTTCTGAGGTTTCTTTCTTTTATTTGTTTTTCCCTATTCTATGACTACATGAAGGTCTGCTAACTGTGCGTCGCTGAGTCGTGTTGTCTAATCTGCCCTTAAAGGAGAACGCACCTAGTTTAATTAGTGCAAGATTGAGGTGGCGTCCACTCCTGGGATGTCTACCTGGGTCAACCATGGATCCCAGACCTTTAGAACATTTGTGCCGGAGTCATTAACTAAACTCGTTAATTGTTCCATCCGGCAGACATGCCAAATTCTGTTTTTGATCTTAGGGATAATTGGTATCTCCTGCTGTTTCCATAATGCTGCGATCTCACATCTTGTGGCTGTAGCAAAATGCGCGATTAATTTATGCGACGCATTTGACAGACCCTGGATCCGCATGCCCAATAGGAACAGCCACGGGTCCAGGGGGATCTCCAAATCGAGAATCCGCTGAATCCAATCTCTGATTTGTTCCCAAATAGGGGCCCCCTTAGTGCAAGACCACAACATATGTCGGAGGTCAGCTGCTTCCCCACACTGTTTAGGGCAGAGAGGGGAGTAGCCTTTTACAAATTTCGCTAAGCGCGTCGGAGTGTAATACCACCTCATAAGGACTTTATATGCGTTCTCCTTTAATGTGGTGCAGATTGAGCTTTTCGCCGCCGCCTGTATAATTCTGTCCCATTCGTCGTCCTCTAAAGTCTCTCCTAGGTCTGATTCCCAGTGTCTCATGTAACTCAGTCTATTGTCAATGGGCGACTTCTGGCAGATCACTTCCCTGTACATTCTAGATGTGAGTCCCCTTGTGTCCGTATCTCTGGAACACAGCTGCTCAAAATTTGTTCGCGCCGGTCGAATTGGCGTTTTATTGTAGAAATCTCTGATCTGGAGGTACCTAAAAAATTTGTTTGGGATATTCTTAGAGGATTTAATTTGGTCAAATGTTTGTATGGTCGTTATGCCCTCCAGATCTTTTAGACGGGAGAAGCCCTTCTGAGTCCATATCAAGAAATTTTTGCTATTCAGGTCCGGAGCGAAGTCTGGGTTGCCCACTATTGGTGTCATTAATGATGTTTTGGTAGTCAAATTACATTTGAATTTCGTGGCCTCCCAAACTTATAATGAATTGACCATGGTCTGCAGCGGATTGTTCATCTTGCGTACCCCTTCTCTGGGTAGCCAGATTAAATTTCGGATTTCAATTGGTGCACAGCATCTCTTCTCCAACTCAACCCATCTCCGTAGGCTTGGGTCTGTGTGCCATTGGAAAATCTGCCCTAATTGGGCTGCTTTATAGTAGGCCTGCAAGCAAGGCACCGCTCACCCTCCGCAGGATGAATGGGACGTTTTAATATTCCTTTAGCAATTCTTGGGTTTTTCCCGTTCCAAATAAATTTTATAATTTTTGACTGGAGGGAGAGGATGTCCGCCTGCACCAAAGGGATAGGGAGACTCTGGAAAAGATATAGCATCTTTGGGAGGAGATTCATTTTCACGCTATGTATCCTCCCAATCCATGAGATGCTCCCCTTCATCCAGGTTCGGAGATCCTCCCCCAGCGTCTTTATGATCTTGGGGAAATTTGCTTTATATAAAGTTTTGTACTCCCTTGTGAGATAAACCCCTAAATATTTGATAGCGGAGGGTTGCCATTTGAACTGAAAATTGAGGTCAATCAGTTTTTCAACTTCTTTTGGTAGATTAATATTGAGGGCTTCTGATTTAGACTGATTGATCTTAAATCCCGAAATTTGGTTAAATTTGCCCAGTATGTTGAATACATTTAGGAGAGATGTGAGAGATTTGGCTATTGTGAGAATGACATCGTCCGCATATAGAGCGGCTTTGTGCATTTGGTCTCCCACAGGGATACCAGAGATATCTGGGTTATTTCTGATGTGTGCCGCCAAAGGCTCTATACATAAGGCGAACAGTAGTGGCGACAGCGGGCATCCTTGACGTGTTCCGCTTTTGATTTCAAACTGTTCTGAGGGGAAACCTTGATATCTCACTCTTGCTGTTGGGTTTTTATACAACGCCAGGATGGCCTGCAGGAGGCGTCCCTCAAAGCCAAATGCTCTCAGTGTTTCCGATAGGTAGGGCCAATCTATTCTATCGAAGGCTTTTTCAGCGTCCAGACTTAACACCATGGAGTGAATTTTTTCTTTTTGGGCCAGATCAATTAGGTCAATAATTCTCCTGGTGTTATCTGCCGCTTGTCTACCTCCGATAAACCCTACTTGATCCGTGTGAATTAACCCGGGAAGAACACTACCCACCCTGTTGGCTATAAGTTTAGAGTATATTTTGAGGTCCAAGTTAATCAGTGAAATGGGCCGGTAGCTCTTACAGTCTGCCGGGTCCTTTCCGGGTTTATGGATCACCGATATTGAGGCTTGGAGCATTTGTGCTGGGAATGAGGCCCCTGCTAAGATTTCATTGAATAACTTTAACATGTGGGGGGCTAGAATTTTTAAATATTTATTGTAATATAAGTTCGAAAAGCCATCTGGCCCTGGGGCTTTAGCCGGTTTTAGTGCTTTGATGACCCCAGAGAGTTCCTCCATCGTGATGTCCGACTGGAGTGCCTCCCTTTCGCATCTCTTCAAAATGGGTAAATGTGCCTCTATTAAGAAGGTTCGTAAATCCTCCTTTGTTTTCGGATTATGGGTTACCTTATCTCCATTGTATAATATTTCGTAATACTTTTTGAATTCCCCTGCTATGTTCGCTGGGATGGAGGTAAGGTCCCCATCTTGGTTTCGAATTGCGTGAATGTGATAGTTTGGAAGCTTGTTTTTTTAGCTTATTGGCAAGTAGTGTGTCAGGCTTGTTAGCTTTTTCATAAAATTTCCGCTTGGACCAGGTCAATTCCTTCTCGGCCTGGGCGGAGAGGAGAAGGTTAAGACTAGTTTTAGTGGCTAGTATTTGAGTTAACGTGTGGGCATTCTTATTTTTTTGTGGAGGGAGGAAAGCTCTGCTAGCTGTTCCTCTAGCTTCAAAATTTTTCCCTCCCGTTCTCTTTTCCGTTTAGCGGCCAGATTCATAATGACCCCCCTGAGGGTAGCCTTATGGGCCTCCCACAGTCTGGAGTGCGTAGCCACACTCCCCTCATTCTCCTCGAAGTATTGTGTGAGCTTTTCCCCAATTTCCACCTGTAGGGCTGGGATTTTCAGCAAGATTTCGTTTAGTTTCCAGTTCGCTCTAGGTCTGTCTAGTGGGATTAGTGTGCACCGCAGCTCTATAGATGCATGGTCTGACCATGAAATATCATGGATCTCGGTGCGAGAGACCCCAGGGACCATTCTGTTGGATACAAGGAAGTAATCTATCCTGCTATATGTGTCATGTGGGTGTGAGTAGAAGGTGTATTCTCTCAGTCTCTGGTGTTGTTCCCTCCAGATGTCGAGTAGTTGGCAGTCACGTAACCCTTTTTTAATTGTTAGTATGTCAGATCTGTGTGTAATATTAGTGGATGAACATCTGTCAAGGTCCTCCCGTAGTGCCCTGTTCAAGTCTCCAGCGACAATGATATTACCTCTGGCCACTTTGTTGAGTTTCCCAAAGAAGGTAGAGAAAAAAACGGGGGCCGTCTCATTAGGGGCATATATTGTTGCTAGAGTAATTGGGAACCCTTGGATTGCACCTCTTACTATGAGGAATCTGCCCTCTTTATCTTTGAAAGTCCTATCGGGTACGAACGGTATTCTTTTATGAATTAGTATGGCCACCCCTTTTTTTTTGACTTTCGCGGAAGACAAAAAGTGTGTCGGGTAGTCCTTATCCAGGAATTTGGGGTAGTTGTCTTGAGAGAAGTGTGTTTCTTGCAGAAACAGAATTTCTGCCCCTTTACGCTTATAATCTCGGAAGGCGATTCTGCGTTTAACCGGGCTGTTAAACCCCTTAATGTTATGTGATACTAGCCTGAGTTCCTTACTCATTTAAAAGTATGAGATGACTTTGCTGCCGATATCTGTTCTTGATTGATGCACCTGGACCACAATCCCGACCTCCTCTTCTTCTCGAACTGCAATACCTCACTTCACCACCTACAGCAATACACAAGGGGGAGCACACAAGAGGGTACACCTGGGGGGACACAACAAACACTAGACAAGACAAAAGACAGTAGAATTCTATCACCGCCTTTGGGAAGCTGGACTCCTCTCCAACCGTCCGGAGGAAACGTGGGATGAAGTTCATTCACCCACCACGTCCAGTCCCAAAGGACTTCACTAGGGCCCAGGAGATCCACCCTCCTCCCCCCTAGTGCGTGGCCCATGCGGATTTTTGAAGCAGGTCACTCCCCCCCACTCCTGCCTCGCTCTTCCTGAGCTTGAATGAATAAAACCTAACATATACTATGCATAACCAGAGTCTGTCCCGGCTTTGTTCACCCCTGTAGTGTATCAGGCTAATCCCTCGGTGTCATGGCCTCAGCAACCTGTGTTTCTTTGCTTCTCCTCCAGTTCTCGTCCCCCTACTTGAGGTCTGGTCCCCGGCCACGGTGAAGCTGTCACCAAATAAAGAAACTCACCCCCGAGTGAAAGAGCGGTGATCCCCGACACCCCAACTACAGATGTCCAGTGATCAAGCAACCTGCGCTGAAACTGAATCCCTGGTGAGAAAATTTGCGGCCTACCTTTCTGATGATGGCGGCCCCCGACACAAGATGGCGAAGCAGCTCTAGAAGGCAGGAATCCACAGTGAACCGCAGGAGCAGGAAGAGAGCGGTGAGCGGGAAACAGGAGCGGGCGCACGCACCTCCGCACTGGTGAGAGACGTCTTCCAAAATGGCCGCCCCCCCGATACGCATCACAGCTGTGCCCCGGAAGGAGCGGCGCCATCTTGGAGGTGGCGCGGAACCAGCTCCCACCGGCGCGACCAGATGACGTCACCAGCAAGACCAAGGACAGCCGTAAGCCCATCAAGGCGTCCAGAATGCGCCGGATGACCCGCGCAGGCCTGGATTAGTCATCTCACCGGCCCGACGCGGGCTTTTTGAATTTTGAGTCTGGGAAGAATAGAAAGACATACAGGAAGGGAATTAGTATAGCGCCGTAGCGGCAGAACCATTAAGCGAGTAAGGGCAGGGTGAGTGATAGAGAGGGAGTTAGTAAGAGGATAAAAGCAAGTAGATGAGAGGAAATAAGCCGAAGTGGAGACATTTAAGGAGACAATACTATAAGAAGGAGTAAGGAAGTAGACTTGAATTTAAAGTGGGGTAGGGATGCAGCAAGTAGTAAGGAAGTGGTAGAGGGGAGAGCAAGGAGGAGAGGAAGTAGGGAGCTAGAAAGAAAGAAGAATAAATGTGGAGAAGTGAGGAAATCAGAAAGCTATAGAAATGTGCAAGTTAGATAGTGGGAGTGGTGACTGGAAGTGGAGTGAAGGGGGACGTGAAGTAGGACTTGGTAGGTTAGGTATCAAAGGAGGTAGAGAAGTGTTAGTAGGTTGGTGAAGACAGGTTGAGTGGGAAAGGAGAAGGGAAGTAAGGAGCAGGGCGACACAAGGTTTAGATAGACAGATGCGATCGCTGGGGAAGGTTGAAATCAAAAAAATGTTTTAAAGCACTTTACTACATTTGTGAAGTAAGGCTTTAACCGATAATAAACAATACAGACCGGCGCCAATTAGTCCAAGGTGATACTAATGTCCAGCACTGAAAGAGTCTCAGAATAGTAGATAGCTGCAGTAGTATCTTCACAGCTTGTCTTCAATGATTGGACTCCATATGTATGTGCATGGGAGAAAAAATAGACAAAGAAAACATATCATAGTGCAGTATGCAAACAACCAAACATGCAGGACAAACAGGACAAGACAAACACTACATAAAACAGGCAAGGCTGACTAATCCTACAATAAAGTATTTATTAACACAATTAAAATGAAAATGATGAGGTAGCACACGTGGGATCCGGTGGGTAAAAACCGGAATCCTACTTACAGTACTGCCACAGGACATAAGCAGGGGTGTAAGGATAGATGGTAACCGGCAGCAGCTCCGTTTTTTCAGTCCTCAGACCTCCAGGGATCTCTCTCTCTCCGTGACCAGAAGCACGTCACACCACGCGGCTTGACGGATCTCGTGGAGCTCCTGGTGCTGTCTGTCAAGCTCAATCCGGAAATCCGCTGCTAGGAGGCGGGTGCAATCGCCGAATTTCCTTTCACTTGGCTGCAAGGCTCCCGCAGTCACTACCAGTCCTCTGCCACACTCAAAATGCAAATCTGCCCAACGCGTTTCGTGCGCATGCGCACTTCTTCAGGGGGTGAGCCTGTTTTATGTAGTGTTTGTCTTGTCCTGTTTGTCCTGCATGTTTGGTTGTTTGCATACTGCACTATGATATGTTTTCTTTGTCTATTTTTTCTCCCATGCACATACATATGGAGTCCAATCATTGAAGACAAGCTGTGAAGATACTACTGCAGCTATCTACTATTCTGAGACTCTTTCAGTGCTGGACATTAGTATCACCTTGGACTAATTGGCGCCGGTCTGTATTGTTTATTATTTGTCTTGTTTTTCCAACCTGTCTTGGAGTTGGTATCACCTGGCAGCCTAAGTTTATTATTATATATTTATATTTTATTGTGTGCACTATCACATTATAACATTATTGTCACTGCACAAGATTTTTTAGCGCTATATACACCCATTTTTTTCTTGTTAAGGCTTTAACCGAACATGAAAATCAGTATTCTGAAGGAGCAAGTCACACGCTTTTTATAAAAAAAAAAATTTAAAACAGGATTGAAGCAGAGGGTCTCCCCAAGCTGAACCGCATTCATTTCAACTCTGGGACCCCCCCATTTCGATAATACTTCCCTCCAAAGGGGGTGCCAGGCTATACGATAAAGGGGGTAACCAGGCTATACAATAAAGGTTACCACTGGAACGGTGGGCCCCTGGCAGCTACCTGGCACCATAAGCCAGGGGCCCGGCATTATAACATGTGAACGTTAAAGTGTCCCCGGCCTTTCCACTTTTCATAGAAAAATGGAAAAAATGTGTGGTGCTCTGAAAAAAAGCCTCAAAATATGTAGTACAAAAATTGTAACGTTCAATAAATGTATATAATGATTCCTGAAATGAAAACCCCCTGGATAATGGATAAGGGATAGCCAATCCATAGGACACAGAACAATCATGTATTAATCACTGCTCCATTGTAATCTGACTAGTGGGCTAGGGCCCCCACGAGCACTGTAGTAAGGGGCCACACAATAAAGTGTCCCAGCATATAATGTCAGAATGGAGAATGTGCTTGTGATAAAATAACTCACAGATAGAGTTGGTAATGTCCTTTTGGCTGTGCAGGTTTCTTCTTTCACAGTAGGGGGCGTGCTTCCGTTTTTTCTGGATGACTTGACACGAAGCAAAAGGAAAAAGCAGGCACTAATACTCAGGAAAGTAAAAAAAGGTTGAATGAAATCCAGGAGAGCGTGTGCCCATAAAAAAAGACTATTTTAATGGAAACCACAAAAAAAATACAGCTACATTACGGGGTATACAGACCCCCACCAACGCGTTTCGAGCCGCGTTGGTGGGGGTCTGTGTATTCAAATACTTTCTCGGCAAGCTACCCACCTATCTGAACAAGCTCCTCACCCCTACCACGTCAGCACTTATCATCTGAGATCAGACTCCAACAGACTGCTCATGGTCCTAAGGTTCAACAAAGTATCCGTCCGCTCCTCCTCATAGGCCTTCATTATACCACCGGCGGCGGGACACGCACGCTACCTCCGTGCGATGCGCTGCCCGAAACTTGCACTGCAGGCAGGAGGCATCGGGAGGCGAGGCCATGATGTCACGTGAGTGGTTCACGCTCATTGGCTGAACCGCTCACATGACGCGGCCATCGCTCCAGAAAATAAAATTCTTGGATCTGTTCGAAAATTTGCGCACTTGGT
>NW_027455999.1:0-26982 GCF_040206685.1 Ascaphus truei | reverse complement strand
GTTTTCGGGCGACGTCGCCAGTACTATATGCGTGGCCTAAGAATGTAGATTAAATATTTGAAAAATTGTGCTTATGATGGGCTTTATTTTCCTGTTATTTTCCCTGTGCTAATTATTCTGCTCCATACAAAATGTTCCTAATATTTCACTATACTGAGATAAATCCCTTAATTTCCCAGCGTTCTCGTGTGGTAACGGGGGAAGCGAGCAGCGCTGATTGAGACGACTCTAGGGAGCGATTCATGGTATGTTTATCAATTTAAACTTTTACATCCTCGTAACCTTTTATAAAACACAGAACAAATGCAAAGAAAGCTGCAGAATGGCCGGTGTGGGGATCAAACTCACGGCCGCGGCATTATTATCCCCACAACTGCGCTATCCAGCAAGCAAGCAACTGTATGTAGCAAGCGAGTCAGCGCAGGAGCTGCGGGAAAGTGTTTTACTCATCACTTAGTGCGTCCCTAGTATAGAACGGCTGGCTAACCACAGCCATATATAAGTGCCACGCGCGCACGCCGGAGCAAGCGCGCCCACTATATTACGTGCCGTAGTGTATATTTACAGACAGAAAGGAACAAATAACGTTTCCGGGCGGCAGCCCTTCCGTCTCATCGCCCCTCAGTGTTACACAAATATAACAGACAGACATTTATGTAACACTGACATTCGCCCCCACCCACTTGGCGCCAAAACGTTATTAAGCAGACCCCGTTCCAGTTGTGTGGAGGTCTCAAATTAGCCGGTAAGACCACGCGTATCTGGTTGCCGGTGCTTCCGGGTTGTGACATCACGTGTCACGGCAAGGTCTGCCCCTCATAACGAGCGTCGTTGCCACGGGACCACATGTGTATCATGCTTGTTACCATGGCAACAAAGGACGCTAGCGCACATGTATATATATACAATGTAACAGACATTTAAAAGCCCATAATGAGAAATATAAGAACTGGAACCAAACTACTAGTGAAGAAGCTGGTTAAGGGATAAGAACTGAATAAACAATGTCGTGTGTGTGTGTGTGTGTGTGTGTGTGTGTGTGTGTGTGTGTGTGTGTGTGTGTGTGTGTGTGTGTGTGTGTGTGTGTGGACCCGGCGTTGCACGTGAGCTAAATTTCCAGCTATGAGGGGGGGGGGAGAGGAGGGGGGGACGGACAGTGGACAGGAGGGGGGGAGCGGGAGAGGCACAGTGATGGGGAGAGAGAGGCTCAGTAAGGGAGAGAAAAAATGATTAAGGCTGTGCCTATAGTGCCGTCGATGGCGACACGACGGGTGCCGACGCCGTCGCCACCGGCGAAAGATATGTTTCGCCGGGCGGTGGCAGTGCGGGATTCCGGCAATTTGATTTGTTCAAGTGACGTGACGTGACGGCCCTTGAAAAATCTAATTTTGCTGGCTACCAGTTTCCGCAACGGCGACGTCGCTTTGTCGCCGTAGCGGGCACTATAAGTGCACGTGGCGGCAATGCTTCTGTTTTCGGGCGACGTCGCCAGTACTATATGCGCGGCCTAAGAATGTAGATTAAATATTTGAAAAATTGTGCTTATGATGGGCTTTATTTTCCTGTTATTTTCCCTGTGCTAATTATTCTACTCCATACAAAATGTTCCTAATATTTCACTATACTGAGATAAATCCCTTAATTTCCCAGCGTTCTCGTGTGGTAACGGGGAAAGGGAGCAGCGCTGATTGAGACGACTCTAGGGAGCGATTCATGGTATGTTTATCAATTTAAACTTTTACATCCTCGTAACCTTTTATAAAACACAGAACAAATGCAAAGAAAGCTGCAGAATGGCCGGTGTGGGGATCAAACCCACGGCCGCGGCATTATTATCCCCACAACTGCGCTATCCAGCAAGCAAGCAACTGTATGTAGCAAGCGAGTCAGCGCAGGAGCTGCGGGAAAGTATTTTACTCATCACTTAGGCTGCGGCCACGCTAGCGCTGAGCGTGCTGACCGCGCTGTGCTTGCCGAGTTTAGTTTTCACCCAGGCTTTAAAAAAAAGAAAATGGATAGAAGTGCGGCGCAACTGCGCATGTCCAATGAAAGGCTCCCGGATGACTAGTTCAACATAACTTTATTTGACACACACCAGGGCTACACCAGCATCTCCCCCTCAACGCGTTTCACCCTTACGCAGAGGGCTTCGTCTTGGAGTGGGGAGAAGTGGTGACAGCCTCTTAAATACCTAAAAGCCCGCGAAAGCGGCATTAAAACTTTAACCCCTTCAGTGCTATATGCCTGTTAGCTAATATCATGCTATTTAAAGTATTTAATGTCTGTGCAGCTCACTATAAACATATTATATGCACAGAGAGCATCTAAATTATATATTCAGACATACACAGTAGCAAAATGATAAGACTATTTGGCAGCACATTCCAGGTATATGAATAAACATAAAAAGCTGTTGCAAACACTGCAAGTGGAATATACTCAACACTAGATTCACAATAACCCAAGTTATATACCGATTAGTCAGTCATACATATAGGGGCTTCCTAATGCTTTATTTAGACATATTTGTGACTTATAGACCAGTTAATCAAGGGAAGGTAGGTGGGAAAGGGAGAGAAACAAGGGTAAAAGGGGGGGGGGAGAGAAGGGGGGGAAAAGAGGAGGGGGGGGAGGTATGGAAGGGGGGGGGGATGAGAAGTGTGAGGGAGGGAAAGAGAGGGGGGGGGGAGGAGGGGGGAGGGGAGGGGGAAAGGCTAAGGGAGGGACAGTGCAGAGAATAAATCAGAAATACACAATAGACGTTCTGTTCTAAAGAAGACCATAATATGTACATATCTGCATTCCACGTATAACACTCTTATATATCTCTTAAAGAAAACATCGTAGATCCCAATCCACATTAAGTCCACTGGGTTGTAATGTGTTTAATGTGTGGATCCAGTGCGCCTCCCTTTGGTGTGGGAGCTTGATTCTATCCCCTCCCCGAGGGGGGAGGACTACATGTTCTATAGCGCAACAACTGAAATTGTCCACAGAACCCAATGGACAGTTGTTAAAGTGGATTGGGACCGGATGTGTCATGTCTGAATTCTTGATGAGCCTTAAGTGTTCTAGAATGCGAATTTTTAAGGCTCTACTGGTAAGCCCCACATACTGTTTTTTACATCCGCATTGTAACAAGTATATGACATAATTGGTCTGACATGACATAAAGGTTTTTATCTGATATTTCCGTGTTTCAAGTTTATCAGTGAAATGTTTAACTTTCTTCATTTTGGGACAAATCTTACAGTGCCCACATTTAAATGATCCAATCAATTTTGGAAAGAAAGACAGTTTATTCTGGTTAGTATTAGTAGTTTTCAGCAAACTGGGTGACAGAAGATTCCCTAGCGTAGCTGCTCTACGGAACACTATTTTGGGTCCCACACATGCCATTTTATTTAGTAAAGGGTCTAGTGAAAGTGTGGCCCAATGTTTGCGTATGATGGTTTTAATTGAGTTTGCTTGTTCGCTATAGTTTGTAATAAAGAATGGCGCTTCTGTGTTCTCGGCCTGTGTATCTATCTGGGTACTGTTGGCTGCTATGTTGGTGAGGGTATTCCTATCCATATTCAGTGCATGCTGATATGCCTGATCAAGGTCTGCACCATCGTATCCCCTCGACAGGAACCTCCTCCTCATCTCTTTCGCCCTGTGGATAAAGGCCTCCAATGTGGAGCAGTTACGGCGTAATCGCAGGAACTGCCCCTTTGGAATGCCCTTAACCAGAGGGCGTGCGTGACAACTGTTATAATGAAGTAATGAGTTCCTGGCATTCTCCTTTCTATAGATGTCTGATTGAATATTATACTCCATATCCACATATAAATTTAAATCTAGAAAGTAAATGTGGTTTTTATTATATGTGTGAGTAAATTTCAAGTTGAGAGTATTGTCTGCCAGGTATTCAAAGAACCTCAAAAGGTCTTCCTCCCCACCACTCCAGATCAAAATCAGGTCGTCAATGTAGCGTTTGTAAAACACCACATGACGCCTGAAGGGATTGGAATCTCCAAACACGGGGGACATCTCCCACCAACCCATGAACAAGTTGGCGTAGGAGGGGGCAAAGGATGTCCCCATAGCTGTCCCACGTGTTTGGAGATAATACTGCTGGTCAAAGAAAAAATAATTGTGCGTAAGTGAAAATCTAATACTGTCAAGAATAAAAACTGTGTGCTGGCGAAAGAGTGGAAAAAAAAGAGACTTTGAAGCGCGCTCAACTTGCCCGCAGCACTCCCCGCGTGAGCTTGCGAAATAGCCAGGACACCCGGCGCTCCTGCTTGGGGAGCTGGTGACGTCACTGCTCTGCTCATACACACACACAAACGCACACACACATACACACACGCACACGCACACGCACACGCACACACACATATATATATATATATATATACAGTGTTCGACAATCCTATACATTTACACGCCCGGGGCGGGTGGATTTAACCCCTGGGCGAGTAAATATTGGCCCAAGCAGCACACGTGTTTATTTTTTTAAATTTCCCTGCTCGCGCTGAAATTTTCCCGCTCTAGCTGCCTGAAACAAAAAAAAAAAAAAAAACTCCCCCTACCTGACTGCTGATTGGCGCGCGCTCCCAGGCTTTGTGGGCGCGCGGCCAGGCTCTATATGAGCCGGCCCCCAACGTATGGCCATTTTTTCTGGCCGGAGATCTGTTGGAGAGTACGAGCGTAAGTACTCTCCAATCCTCCATCCCCTCTGCTCCTTCCCTGCCTCCTGCAGTTCCCCCTTTCTCCCCCCAACCCCCGATACCCGCGCGTGGCTGGATATGGTAGCGTGGGTGTTCCCCCTTCTCTCCCCGGCCCCCGCTTACCCCAGCTTCCCGCGCGGGGCAGAGGTGTCCCCCCCTTCTCCCCCCCCCCCGGCCTCCCCCGATCCCTGGGTGATGGTAGTGGGTGTTCCCCGGCTTCCCGCGATACCCGCGCGGGGCTGGTGATGGTAGTGGGGATGTTCCCCGCGATACCCTTGGGGGGCGGGTGATGGTAGTGGGGGGCTTCCCCACTTACCCCGGCTTCCCGCGATACCCTTGGGGGGCGGGTGATGGTAGTGGGGGTGTTCCCCGCTTACCCCGGCTTCCCGCGCCGCTTCGCCTGATCCCCGTGCGGGGCTGGAGATGGTAGCGGGGGTTTTCCCCCCTTACCTACTTTGTCTCCGCTTCTCCACTGTCCCGTGGCTGTCCGCGCAGGGCGGGAGATGGTCGCGGGGGGGGGGGGGGGAGCGAGCGGGTCAGTGGTGGTGCTCGGTCGTGCGGCCTTTCCTCTTCTACCCCCTGTCGTGTGTGTGTGTGTGTGTGTGTGTGTGTGTGTGTGTGTGTGTGTGTGTGTGTGTGTGTGTGTGTGTGTGTGTGTGTGTGTGTGTGTGTGTGCGTGCATGGGAGAGTGTGTGTGTGTGTGTCACCCCAGTCAGTCACCCCAGTCAGTCACCCCGTCACGGAGGTTATTTGGACTGGGGCGCTCCCTAAATTTTGTGGCTTAAAAAGTTGTTGTAACGCCTTACTCTATTAAAAAATGATAAAATATAAAATATGATTTTGGTGTTTGTGGTGCAAAAGGGTGTGTAGAAAAACATATACTGGCCCTTTTAGTTGATTTTGTGGTTGCTGCTTGACCTTGGAGAAGGGAATCCCGTGTCCTTCTCAGCGTGGCAGTAGTGGTGTGAAGATGGTCAGCGCGAACCTCGTGGACCTCACGGATATAGTGAATCCGGATGCAGTATTAAGACAAGAATAAAAGAATAAAACACGATATTAGTGTATCATGTCCACATTGGGGGATTGGGGGAAAAAAAAGGGGAGGGGGGGAGTGGGAAGGGGGAGTAGGGGGGTGGGGTAGGAGTGGACGGTGGTGGGATGGATGGTGGGTTCCCACTAACTAATCACAGAATACATAGAATATATGGATCCAGTGACTCACACGGGCTTGTGTGGTGTCTCTCCCTCAACGCTGACTGGTGTGGGTAAATACAGACTCATATACTGGAGTCTCAGATATACATTAAACTCACACGGCCTGATGTGAGTCCTTGCCCTCAGAGGGTAATGTCCTGTATGGATGGTGTCCTGTTGTTTCAGCAAAGTTGTCCCCCGATGGGTGTGGTGTGTGAGTGTCTCCTCTCCCCGTATCCCAAATGACCAAAAAGCAATGTGCAAACCAAAAGTCAAAATGAATTAAAAGGTCTTTAATGGGTTAACAGTGAAGACATGTGCATACACTATGCATACATGTTGTGGTGCTTAAAAGGTATAAAACAATATATGACACGATAACACAATGAACTAAACAGTATGTGATGTACTGAAGCAAACACAAAAAAGGACTCTCACACTAAACGAATATACAAAATCACTTGCCCAGCATCATCCGCTCAGAGCACTCCTGCACGATCTCCTCCGTTTTTTGCTCCAACTGGCGCGTCCGGCAGCGGAACCGGAAAGGGGGATCTGAACCGGATGTCCTGCAGTGTGCTGGGTCCCTCTGTCAATGAGCTCCGGCAGGGAACTACGCGTTTCGCAATAAGCTTCGTCAGGTTCCTGCCGGATGCTCATTGTGTGCTGCATTTATAGGTGCCCCCATTAGTTTAATTGGAGAAACACCTGGATTAAGGGCATGGTTTAAATTTAGACGGTTATATCTCTTTATAGGAGCTACCTTTGGTAGCCCCTAATGTCAGGGATAGTGAGATGTGCCTGTAAATATAAATAATGGGTTAGATAAGCATATATTAAAATTAGATAAGCATATATTAAAATAAATCAATACATTATAAAAACTACATTTTAAAAAATACTTAGAGATGATCATTGTATTTGTCCTTAGAAGCATTTTAAGTTTAATAAAAAACGGTGGAAATTGGAATTTGATTGGGGTATTTGTGTGATTTGGAATCTTTTAGTTCCTCCGTGTGCAGTATTTTTAAAACCATTCTCTGTTGGTTAAAATCTTTACATATGTAATACAATAGTGCCACCATGTGGCTGGATGTGAAAATTACCTCAACACTGTCATAACCTAATGGTAAAAGTTAAGCAATCTTGGTAGTGTGGCACACATCCCTTTAAAGTAACTTAAAAATGTGCCAGAGTGTATTACAGCAAAAAATATATTTATGTGACAAAAGTTATAACGAATTACATATTTGACGGAAAAAATATAATATTATTATTATCAAGATGGTTAAAAAACCTTACTGTTTATAGCCACTACATCTGACATAAGGGTAGAACAACCTAGGCACCCAAAATCTTGGTTTCCTCATTCAGCTATCTAAAATGTACCACTCAATATCTCCGTGTTAGTTAAAAGATATTTCATTTGTAATACAATGCTGCCACCAAGTGGCCGCATATCGAAATTGCTACTTCAAAACCCTAATATTATCTCTACCACACTGTGGATAGTGCGGTATTCAGTTAAGTGTAGAGTCATTGTTTAAAATATATTGCAAAAGTATATTCCAGCAGATGACGAGAGTATATCAAATATGCATGAGCATGGGTTTACACAGACATTTGATATTAGAAAAATACTTGTATAGGTGATTTCGACGCGGAGCTCTCATGTGGTGAAAATGTTCAAAACGTATAGTCCAGATTCTTCATAACTCCTTTCTAACTTCAATTCATGTTGCAGAGGTTGTCGCGATGGTATGCATCATTTGTGGTCCTCAAGGGTTGGTTCGAGGTAGATTCATATTTGGGACGTGCGCCCTATTGGAGATTGGAGAGGAAGTGGATCAGTGTGTGTTAAAACAAAGAGGTAGATGTAAATGAAATTTAATAAAATAAAATAGTAGATGTTATAGAATAGTAGATGTTTATAAAATATTAAAAAATAAAAGTTGTTTAAAAATTGTTTAAAAATGGGGGATTTGGAGCAGATTGATGGGTGTTCAGAGAAAGGCTGCAATGTCTATCTCTACATTGAGGCCTGTGGGTACCAGGCTTTTCAATTTGTAGATCCAAAACGTTTCTTTTCTTGATAGAGATGTCAGTCTGTCGCCTCCCCTCCAATGTGGGGGGACTACTTCAATGCCCCTAAATTCAAGGCCCGACGGATCTCCTTGGTGATGTAGTGCGAAATGCTTAGAGACACTATGTGTCATTAGTTTCCGTCTGATATTCCCTAGGTGTTCCAAAATACGCACCCGCAGGGGTCGACTGGTGCGCCCTACATATTAGAGTCCACAGGGGCAGTTTAAAAGGTAGACTACGAATTCTGATTTGCAATTAATGAAGCTGCCGGTTTTGAACTGTTCTCCTGTTGTATTAGAGCTGAACTGAATTGTTTCCTTACTTCCCTGTTTGCATGCTTTGCATGTATTACATCTATGGAAACCTTTGGCTGTTTGTAGCCAGTTTGAGTCCTGGCCTGTTGTTCTATTCTCCATTCTAAAGAGGCTTGGTGCTAACTTTCTTTTGATGTTATCTGCCCTTTTATAGATGACTTTCGGTTTTTCTGGGAGGTACTCTTTCAGGGTGGGGTCTCCCTGTAGGAGATGCCAGTGTTTATTCAGGATCTGTTGTATGCTTCCTGCATCCTGACTAAACTGTGTTAAGAAAGCGATGCTGAACTCTTCTTTGGGCTTAGGTGGATTAGTTTTAAGGATTTCACTACGTTCGAGCTCCCCTACTTTTCTCTTATTGCTATATCCATCTTATCGTTATCATAGTTTTTAGCAATGAAACGCTTCTTAAGAATATTGGATTGTTCCCTATAAATATGGTCATCGCTACAGTTTCTCCTAATTCGACGAAACTGTCCTGGGGGTATGTTCTTTAACCATTTTTTGTGGTGGCAGCTAGTGTTAAGTAGGTAGTTGTTACAGTCCACTTTTTTGAAGAAAGTTTTAGTCTTTAGTTTGGTGTCTTCTATGTAAATAGTAAGGTCTAAGAAGTCTACCGTGTTATTTCCTATGCAAGTTGTAAAAGCCAAGTTCCTCTCATTAGTATTAATATAGTTTAAGAAATGGTTCAAGTTTTCACTACTACCTTTCCAGATGAAAAACACATCATCGATGTATCTTCGCCATAGCACGAGATCCGCACCAAATTCATGCTCTGACCAGATGGTATCAGTCTCCCAATTGTCCATGAACAGATTGGCATAACTTGGTGCGAATTTCGTACTCATCGCTGTGCCACATTTTTGTAGGAAATATGTTCCATCAAATTTAAAAAGGTTATGCTTCAGAATAAAATTGATACTTTCTAAAATGAAGCGTCTTTGTTCTATTTTAACAGTTGGGTCTTTTGTTAATGTCCTATTGATGGCTTCAATTCCATCGTCGTGTTTTATGGATGTGTATAATGAAGTTACATCACAAGTGCAGATTTTGTAGTCATCTTGCCAAATTACCTGTTCTAATACATTAAGAATTTGCGTGGTATCTCTTAGATAGGACCGCATCTCCGCAACATATGGTTGTAGAAAACCATCTATATATTCCGATAGTCGCGACGTGAGTGAGCCTATCCCAGAGATGATGGGTCTCCCTGGTGGTGCTTTAATATCCTTATGTATTTTGGGTAAAAAATAAAATATCGGCATAACTGGGAATTTTATATTTAAATAGTCGTATTCTTTTTCATTTAGGACTCCTGTTGTACTGCCTTTGTCTAGTAGGGTGAGGAATTCTATACAGAATTCTTTATGCGGATTCGTCTTAAGACGTGCATAGGTGATGTCGTCAGATAATATCCTCTCTGCTTCTCCCTTATAATATTCAGTGTCCATAATGACAACCCCCCCCCCCCCCCTTTGTCTGCTTGTTTGAATATGATATCCTTATCTTTCTCTAAGTTTTGCAAAGCGATTTTCTCTTTTAGTGTTAAATTGTTCTTCGTTATCTTTGTCGTACCTGAGGTCAGTTTGTCAAAGTCTTCCTGGATTTTTTGGTGGAACACTTCTAGATTATGGCCTTTTGCCCAGCTAGGATAGAATTTGGACTTGTTTTTAAGATTTGAATGTTTAAAATCACTCTCTATGTTTATGTTCGTATCATTACTTACTATCTCCCTAGTTTGTGCGTCTTTGGAAAGAATTTTTTTTTTAAGCGTAAGCTGTCTGATGTATTTGTGTGCGTCTATATACAGATTAAAACTATTCGCCTTAGCAACTGGCGCGAAATTCAGCCCCTTTTTTATAAGCTTACATTCATCTATGTTGAGTTCTTTTTTACTTAGATTAAATATACACTGGCGACACACTTTATTCGAGCTCGGCTAGTCCCACGAATTTGGGTATACCCGGGTGTATTGAGGTTTGTGACTGTTTTCTGCCCGAGTGCATTGAGTTATTTTCCAGCAGGGATTGAAGCATTTTATTCCCGCTGGCTGCAATACTGAACAGTACATATATATATATACTGCATTACAATTCATGAATTTATGTCATCTGGTAGACACGCGAAGCATTGCAGCCTATTAAATCCTAATCATTATCATTTAACAGATCAGCCGCCCATCAGCCAGGCATGAACCCAGGCTGGGAAGGCAAATGCAACGGGGCTTGTCAGAGGTGAGGAGCGGCGCATTCCAGGTATCTGCCAGGTACATACCGGGTATTTGCTCGAATAAAGTGTGTCGGTGCAGTATTGTTTACATCGCTGCTCTTTTCCTGTGTCCTTCTTCCTCCCCGCTTTCCTCGTGTGGTCTTTTTCTGAGTTTTGTGTTTGGTGTTTCTATTTCTTTCTGTTCTTCTACCACTAGAGTGCGATTCTGGGTGGCTATTGGTGGTGGTTTTGCTACTTGGGCCTGTTCTAAAAAATGACCTGTATGTGGTCTGGGTGATCGTTGTTCTCTCACGTGACCTTGCTCCTTATCATGTCTTTCTCTGTATGTTTGCCTCTGTTCCCTGTAAGGTGATTTGCGTTCCCGTCTTGGGCTCTGGTCCCTATATTGTTTGTGGGGTGACCGGTAGTGTCTCCTTTGGCTTTCTTCTCTCTCATAGCGTCTCTCTCTGTATTCCCGATTTGACCCATAGTGTTTGTAAGGTGATCTGTGGTCCCTATCTCTGCTCCTTTCTTTCTCATACCTGTTATCACGGCGTTCAAGTGGTGATCTAGTTCTGTAGTTATATGTTGTTGGCTTAGCAGTGTGATACCTTTCGTGATACTCTTTTGCTTTAGAATAGTATTTATTGTCCTGCCAATGTTCTTCTCTGTTTCTATCATTTTTCTTTGCCTCGTCCCTTTTGTGGCTTCCTGTGTCTTCAATAGTGTGCGTTTTAGTTTCTTTATTCTCTCTAGGGGTTTCTAGGGCACCCGCCTCCTGCCTTCTTGGTGGAATTTGTCTAGCCTCTTTATTAAATGATACATTCTTATTGTTTTCATATTTGGGATAGTTCTTATGCCTCTCTGGATTCGTTGGATAGCTTAATGTGTTGGATCTTGAATTCTGGTTTTTATTACTATCTTCTCTACTCCTATATTCGAACATTTTCCTATCCCTTGGGGTGCTAGGTGGGACTAGTGAGATCCGTTGCCATTTGGGGTTTGACCCCACTACATAATCTTCCTCGTCTCGTCTGAATTTTTTGTTCTTTGACTCTATCAGGTTTTTTTCTATGGCGTCTATTTCATCCGCTAGTTTTCTGTCCCTACTTATGAAGGTGGGATTATCTATAGAGGTTTCTAATCTTTTCTGAATTAGTGTGACTTCTCGGTCAATTTCTATTAGTGTCTTTGTATGGTGTTTAATGATAAGTTTCATTAAAGTGAATGAACAGGCATCCATAGCTTCCTCCCATTGTACATTGTATTCTACATCTGCTAATTCAAAGGATGATTTTTTATCAAACCGTAAACCCCTAGGAATACGTTTGATGTCAATGTATTTTTCTAGGTAGACTTTGTCCCAGACCTTTTTGGTCTCCTTCTTAAGTAAATTCTCTAGTTTATCGAATTCATTATTTATTGTTTCTAAGTCTCCCATTTCCGCTGACTCAATTTCTCTCATTTTGTTCTCTATGTTGTTACTTCTAAAAATTCTTTTTGTGAAAACACTCTCCTTGATTTCGACCATATCTTCTATCTCTATGGTTGCTACTTCCATGTTGAGATTTCTAATGTGGGGTGCTGCCACCAGGATGGGATTAGAGAAGTCTGGAGGTTATTTGGACTGGGGCGCTCCCTAAATTTTGTGGCTTAAAAAGTTGTTGTAACGCCTTACTCTGTTAAAAAATGATAAAATATAAAATATGATTTTGGTGTTTGTGGTGCAAAAGGGTGTGTAGAAAAACATATACTGGCCCTTTTAGTTGATTTTGTGGTTGCTGCTTGACCTTGGAGAAGGGAATCCCGTGTCCTTCTCAGCGTGGCAGTAGTGGTGTGAAGATGGTCAGCGCGAACCTCGTGGACTTCACGGATATAGTGGATCCGGATGCAGTATTAAGACAAGAATAAAAGAATAAAACACGATATTAGTGTATCATGTCCACATTGGGGGATTGGGGGGAAAAAAAGGGGAGGGGGGGAGTGGGAAGGGGGAGTAGAGGGGTGGGGTAGGAGTGGACGGTTGTGGGATGGATGGTGGGTTCCCACTAACTAATCACAGAATGCATAGAATATATGGATCCAGTGACTCACACGGGCTTGTGTGGTGTCTCTCCCTCAACGCTGACTGGTGTGGGTAAATACAGACTCATATACTGGAGTCTCAGATATACATTAAACTCACACGGCCTGATGTGAGTCCTTGCCCTCAGAGGGTAATGTCCTGTATGGATGGTGTCCTGTTGTTTCAGCAGAGTTGTCCCCCGATGGGTGTGGTGTGTGAGTGTCTCCTCTCCCCGTATCCCAAATGACCAAAAAGAAATGTGCAAACCAAAAGTCAAAATGAATTAAAAGGTCTTTAATGGGTTAACAGTGAAGACATGTGCATACACTATGCATACATGTTGTGGTGCTTAAAAGGTATAAAACAATATATGACACGATAACACAATGTGATGTACTGAAGCAAACACAAAAAAGGACTCTCACACTAAACGAATATACGGGAATATAAGGGAATATCAGACGGAAACTAATGACACATAGTGTCTCTAAGCATTTCGCACTACATCACCAAGGAGATCCGTCGGGCCTTGAATTTAGGGGCATTGAAGTAGTCCCCCCACATTGGAGGGGAGGCGACAGACTGACATCTCTATCAAGAAAAGAAACGTTTTGGATCTACAAATTGAAAAGCCTGGTACCCACAGGCCTCAATGTAGAGATAGACATTGCAGCCTTTCTCTGAACACCCATCAATCTGCTCCAAATCCCCCATTTGTAAACAATTTTTAAACAACTTTTATTTTTTAATATTTTATAAACATCTACTATTCTATAACATCTACTATTTTATTTTATTAAATTTCATTTACATCTACCTCTTTGTTTTAACACACACTGATCCACTTCCTCTCCAATCTCCAATAGGGCGCACGTCCCAAATATGAATCTACCTCGAACCAACCCTTGAGGACCAGAAATGATGCATACCATCGCGACAACCTCTGCAACATGAATTGAAGTTAGAAAGGAGTTATGAAGAATCTGGACTATACGTTTTGAACATTTTGAACTTTTTCACCACATGAGAGCTCCGCGTCGAAATCACCTATACAAGTATTTTTCTAATATCAAATGTCTGTGTAAACCCATGCTCATGCATATTTGATATACTCTCGTCATCTGCTGGAATATACTTTTGCAATATATTTTAAACAATGACTCTACACTTAACTGAATACCGCACTATCCAGTGTGGTAGAGATAATATTAGGGTTTTGAAGTAGCAATTTCGATATGCGGCCACTTGGTGGCAGCATTGTATTACAAATGAAATATCTTTTAACTAACACGGAGATATTGAGTGGTACATTTTAGATAGCTGAATGAGGAAACCAAGATTTTGGGTGCCTAGGTTGTTCTACCCTTATGTCAGATGTAGTGGCTATAAACAGTAAGGTTTTTTAACCATCTTGATAATAATAATATTATATTTTTTCCGTCAAATATGTAATTCGTTATAACTTTTGTCACATAAATATATTTTTTGCTGTAATACACTCTGGCACATTTTTAAGTTACTTTAAAGGGATGTGTGCCACACTACCAAGATTGCTTAACTTTTACCATTAGGTTATGACAGTGTTGAGGTAATTTTCACATCCAGCCACATGGTGGCACTATTGTATTACATATGTAAAGATTTTAACCAACAGAGAATGGTTTTAAAAATACTGCACACGGAGGAACTAAAAGATTCCAAATCACACAAATACCCCAATCAAATTCCAATTTCCACCGTTTTTTATTAAACTTAAAATGCTTCTAAGGACAAATACAATGATCATCTCTAAGTATTTTTTAAAATGTAGTTTTTATAATGTATTGATTTATTTTAATATATGCTTATCTAATTTTAATATATGCTTATCTAACCCATTATTTATATTTACAGGCACATCTCACTATCCCTGACATTAGGGGCTTCCAAAGGTAGCTCCTATAAAGAGATATAACCGTCTAAATTTAAACCATGCCCTTAATCCAGGTGTTTCTCCAATTAAACTAATGGGGGCACCTATAAATGCAGCACACAATGAGCATCCGGCAGGAACCTGACGAAGCTTATTGCGAAACGCGTAGTTCCCTGCCGGAGCTCATTGACAGAGGGACCCAGCACACTGCAGGACATCCGGTTTAGATCCCCCTTTCCGGTTCCGCTGCCGGACGCGCCAGTTGGAGCAAAAAACGGAGGAGGAGATCGTGCAGGAGTGCTCTGAGCGGATGATGCTGGGCAAGTGATTTTGTATATTCGTTTAGTGTGAGAGTCCTTTTTTGTGTTTGCTTCAGTACATCACATACTGTTTAGTTTGTTGTGTTATCGTGTCATATTGTTTTATACCTTTTAAGCACCACAACATGTATGCATAGTGTATGCACATGTCTTCACTGTTAACCCATTAAAGACCTTTTAATTCATTTTGACTTTTGGTTTGCACATTGCTTTTTGGTCATTTGGGATACGGGGAGAGGAGACACTCACACACCACACCCATCGGGGGACAACTCTGCTGAAACAACAGGACACCATCCATACAGGACATTACCCTCTGAGGGCAAGGACTCACATCAGGCCGTGTGAGTTTAATGTATATCTGAGACTCCAGTATATGAGTCTGTATTTACCCACACCAGTCAGCGTTGAGGGAGAGACACCACACAAGCCCGTGTGAGTCACTGGATCCATATATTCTATGTATTCTGTGATTAGTTAGTGGGAACCCACCATCCATCCCACCACCGTCCACTCCTACCCCACCCCCCTACTCCCCCTTCCCACTCCCCCCCTCCCCTTTTTTTCCCCCCAATCCCCCAATGTGGACATGATACACTAATATCGTGTTTTATTCTTTTATTCTTGTCTTAATACTGCATCCGGATCCACTATATCCGTGAGGTCCACGAGGTTCGCGCTGACCATCTTCACACCACTACTGCCACGCTGAGAAGGACACGGGATTCCCTTCTCCAAGGTCAAGCAGCAACCACAAAATCAACTAAAAGGGCCAGTATATGTTTTTCTACACACCCTTTTGCACCACAAACACCAAAATCATATTTTATATTTTATCATTTTTTAACAGAGTAAGGCGTTACAACAACTTTTTAAGCCACAAAATTTAGGGAGCGCCCCAGTCCAAATAACCTCCAGACTTCTCTAATCCCATCCTGGTGGCAGCACCCCACATTAGAAATCTCAACATGGAAGTAGCAACCATAGAGATAGAAGATATGGTCGAAATCAAGGGGAGTGTTTTCACAAAAAGAATTTTTAGAAGTAACAACATAGAGAACAAAATGAGAGAAATTGAGTCAGCGGAAATGGGAGACTTAGAAACAATAAATAATGAATTCGATAAACTAGAGAATTTACTTAAGAAGGAGACCAAAAAGGTCTGGGACAAAGTCTACCTAGAAAAATACATTGACATCAAACGTATTCCTAGGGGTTTACGGTTTGATAAAAAATCATCCTTTGAATTAGCAGATGTAGAATACAATGTACAATGGGAGGAAGCTATGGATGCCTGTTCATTCACTTTAATGAAACTTATCATTAAACACCATACAAAGACACTAATAGAAATTGACCGAGAAGTCACACTAATTCAGAAAAGATTAGAAACCTCTATAGATAATCCCACCTTCATAAGTAGGGACAGAAAACTAGCGGATGAAATAGACGCCATAGAAAAAAACCTGATAGAGTCAAAGAACAAAAAATTCAGACGAGACGAGGAAGATTATGTAGTGGGGTCAAACCCCAAATGGCAACGGGTCTCACTAGTCCCACCTAGCACCCCAAGGGATAGGAAAATGTTCAAATATAGGAGTAGAGAAGATAGTAATAAAAACCAGAATTCAAGATCCAACACATTAAGCTATCCAACGAATCCAGAGAGGCATAAGAACTATCCCAAATATGAAAACAATAAGAATGTATCATTTAATAAAGAGGCTAGACAAATTCCACCAAGAAGGCAGGAGGCGGGTGTCCTAGAAACCCCTAGAGAGAATAAAGAAACTAAAACGCACACTATTGAAGACACAGGAAGCCACAAAAGGGACGAGGCAAAGAAAAATGATAGAAACAGAGAAGAACATTGGCAGGACAATAAATACTATTCTAAAGCAAAAGAGTATCACGAAAGGTATCACACTGCTAAGCCAACGACATATAACTACAGAACTAGATCACCACTTGAACGCCGTGATAACAGGTATGAGAAAGAAAGGAGCAGAGATAGGGACCACAGATCACCTTACAAACACTATGGGTCAAATCGGGAATACAGAGAGAGACGCTATGAGAGAGAAGAAAGCCAAAGGAGACACTACCGGTCACCCCACAAACAATATAGGGACCAGAGCCCAAGACGGGAACGCAAATCACCTTACAGGGAACAGAGGCAAACATACAGAGAAAGACATGATAAGGAGCAAGGTCACGTGAGAGAACAACGATCACCCAGACCACATACAGGTCATTTTTTAGAACAGGCCCAAGTAGCAAAACCACCACCAATAGCCACCCAGAATCGCACTCTAGTGGTAGAAGAACAGAAAGAAATAGAAACACCAAACACAAAACTCAGAAAAAGACCACACGAGGAAAGCGGGGAGGAAGAAGGACACAGGAAAAGAGCAGCGATGTAAACAATATATTTAATCTAAGTAAAAAAGAACTCAACATAGATGAATGTAAGCTTATAAAAAAGGGGCTGAATTTCGCGCCAGTTGCTAAGGCGAATAGTTTTAATCTGTATATAGACGCACACAAATACATCAGACAGCTTACGCTTAAAAAAAAAATTCTTTCCAAAGACGCACAAACTAGGGAGATAGTAAGTAATGATACGAACATAAACATAGAGAGTGATTTTAAACATTCAAATCTTAAAAACAAGTCCAAATTCTATCCTAGCTGGGCAAAAGGCCATAATCTAGAAGTGTTCCACCAAAAAATCCAGGAAGACTTTGACAAACTGACCTCAGGTACGACAAAGATAACGAAGAACAATTTAACACTAAAAGAGAAAATCGCTTTGCAAAACTTAGAGAAAGATAAGGATATCATATTCAAACAAGCAGACAAAGGGGGGGGGGGGGGGGGTTGTCATTATGGACACTGAATATTATAAGGGAGAAGCAGAGAGGATATTATCTGACGACATCACCTATGCACGTCTTAAGACGAATCCGCATAAAGAATTCTGTATAGAATTCCTCACCCTACTAGACAAAGGCAGTACAACAGGAGTCCTAAATGAAAAAGAATACGACTATTTAAATATAAAATTCCCAGTTATGCCGATATTTTATTTTTTACCCAAAATACATAAGGATATTAAAGCACCACCAGGGAGACCCATCATCTCTGGGATAGGCTCACTCACGTCGCGACTATCGGAATATATAGATGGTTTTCTACAACCATATGTTGCGGAGATGCGGTCCTATCTAAGAGATACCACGCAAATTCTTAATGTATTAGAACAGGTAATTTGGCAAGATGACTACAAAATCTGCACTTGTGATGTAACTTCATTATACACATCCATAAAACACGACGATGGAATTGAAGCCATCAATAGGACATTAACAAAAGACCCAACTGTTAAAATAGAACAAAGACGCTTCATTTTAGAAAGTATCAATTTTATTCTGAAGCATAACCTTTTTAAATTTGATGGAACATATTTCCTACAAAAATGTGGCACAGCGATGGGTACGAAATTCGCACCAAGTTATGCCAATCTGTTCATGGACAATTGGGAGACCGATACCATCTGGTCAGAGCATGAATTTGGTGCGGATCTCGTGCTATGGCGAAGATACATCGATGATGTGTTTTTCATCTGGAAAGGTAGTAGTGAAAACTTGAACCATTTCTTAAACTATATTAATACTAATGAGAGGAACTTGGCTTTTACAACTTGCATAGGAAATAACACGGTAGACTTCTTAGACCTTACTATTTACTGTACATAGAAGACACCAAACTAAAGACTAAAACTTTCTTCAAAAAAGTGGACTGTAACAACTACCTACTTAACACTAGCTGCCACCACAAAAAATGGTTAAAGAACATACCCCCATGACAGTTTCGTCGAATTAGGAGAAACTGTAGCGATGACCATATTTATAGGGAACAATCCAATATTCTTAAGAAGCGTTTCATTGCTAAAAACTATGATAACGATAAGATGGATATAGCAATAAGAGAAGTAGGGGAGCTCGAACGTATTGAAATCCTTAAAACTAATCCACCTAAACCCAAAGAAGAGTTCAGCATCGCTTTCTTAACACAGTTTAGTCAGGATGCAGGAAGCATACAACAGATCCTGAATAAACACTGGCATCTCCTACAGGGAGACCCCACCCTGAAAGAGTACCTCCCAGAAAAACCGAAAGTCATCTATAAAAGGGCAGATAACATCAAAAGAAAGTTAGCACCAAGCCTCTTTAGAATGGAGAATAGAACAACAGGCCAGGACTCAAACTGGCTACAAACAGCCAAAGGTTTCCATAGATGTAATACATGCAAAGCATGCAAACAGGGAAGTAAGGAAACAATTCAGTTCAGCTCTAATACAACAGGAGAACAGTTCAAAACCGGCAGCTTCATTAATTGCAAATCAGAATTCGTAGTCTACCTTTTAAACTGCCTCTGTGGACTCCAATATGTAGGGCGCACCAGTCGACCCCTGCGGGTGCGTATTTTGGAACACCTAGGGAATATCAGACGGAAACTAATGACACATAGTGTCTCTAAGCATTTCGCACTACATCACCAAGGAGATCCGTCGGGCCTTGAATTTAGGGGCATTGAAGTAGTCCCCCCACATTGGAGGGGAGGCGACAGACTGACATCTCTATCAAGAAAAGAAACGTTTTGGATCTACAAATTGAAAAGCCTGGTACCCACAGGCCTCAATGTAGAGATAGACATTGCAGCCTTTCTCTGAACACCCATCAATCTGCTCCAAATCCCCCATTTGTAAACAATTTTTAAACAACTTTTATTTTTTAATATTTTATAAACATCTACTATTCTATAACATCTACTATTTTATTTTATTAAATTTCATTTACATCTACCTCTTTGTTTTAACACACACTGATCCACTTCCTCTCCAATCTCCAATAGGGCGCACGTCCCAAATATGAATCTACCTCGAACCAACCCTTGAGGACCAGAAATGATGCATACCATCGCGACAACCTCTGCAACATGAATTGAAGTTAGAAAGGAGTTATGAAGAATCTGGACTATACGTTTTGAACATTTTGAACTTTTTCACCACATGAGAGCTCCGCGTCGAAATCACCTATACAAGTATTTTTCTAATATCAAATGTCTGTGTAAACCCATGCTCATGCATATTTGATATACTCTCGTCATCCGCTGGAATATACTTTTGCAATATATTTTAAACAATGACTCTACACTTAACTGAATACCGCACTATCCACAGTGTGGTAGAGATAATATTAGGGTTTTGAAGTAGCAATTTCGATATGCGGCCACTTGGTGGCAGCATTGTATTACAAATGAAATATCTTTTAACTAACACGGAGATATTGAGTGGTACATTTTAGATAGCTGAATGAGGAAACCAAGATTTTGGGTGTCTAGGTTGTTCTACCCTTATGTCAGATGTAGTGGCTATAAACAGTTAAGGTTTTTTAACCATCTTGATAATAATAATATTATATTTTTTCCGTCAAATATGTAATTCGTTATAACTTTTGTCACATAAATATATTTTTTGCTGTAATACACTCTGGCACATTTTTAAGTTACTTTAAAGGGATGTGTGCCACACTACCAAGATTGCTTAACTTTTACCATTAGGTTATGACAGTGTTGAGGTACTGCTGCGGCACAGTTTATTCGAGCATTTGCCCGTTCTGTGCCGCAGCAGTAGCCTGGCGCGCGCCCGAGTGTGACGGGCGCGCGCCGAAGCAGCGGAAGAGCGCCCTCCGATCGGGGCGCTCTCCCTACCGCTGCCGGGTCCGCCGGTTCCCCGGAACCCCCTGCCGCTGTCCCGCGATCGCGGGACACCAGGGCTCCCTCGGGGAGCCCCTGGACACGCGTGCAGGGGGCGCACGCTCCCGATGACGCGTGACCGCGCGTCTATGACGCGCGGCACGCCGAGGGGCGGCCACTAGCAAGCCGGGAGATTTCCCGGCTTGCGGTACCGACCACACTTCAATAAAGTGTGTCGGTAGTGTAATTTTCACATCCAGCCACATGGTGGCACTATTGTTTTACATATGTAAAGATTTTAACCAACAGAGAATGGTTTTAAAAATACTGCACACGGAGGAACTAAAAGATTCCAAATCACACAAATACCCCAATCAAATTCCAATTTCCACCGTTTTTTATTAAACTTAAAATGCTTCTAAGGACAAATACAATGATCATCTCTAAGTATTTTTTAAAATGTAGTTTTTATAATGTATTGATTTATTTTAATATATGCTTATCTAATTTTAATATATGCTTATCTAACCCATTATTTATATTTACAGGCACATCTCACTATCCCTGACATTAGGGGCTTCCAAAGGTAGCTCCTATAAAGAGATATAACCGTCTAAATTTAAACCATGCCCTTAATCCAGGTGTTTCTCCAATTAAACTAATGGGGGCACCTATAAATGCAGCACACAATGAGCATCCGGCAGGAACCTGACAAAGCTTATTGCGAAACGCGTAGTTCCCTGCCGGAGCTCATTGACAGAGGGACCCAGCACACTGCAGGACATCCGGTTCAGATCCCCCTTTCCGGTTCCGCTGCCGGACGCGCCAGTTGGAGCAAAAAACGGAGGAGGAGATCGTGCAGGAGTGCTCTGAGCGGATGATGCTGGGCAAGTGATTTTGTATATTCGTTTAGTGTGAGAGTCCTTTTTTGTGTTTGCTTCAGTACATCACATACTGTTTAGTTCATTGTGTTATCGTGTCATATATTGTTTTATACCTTTTAAGCACCACAACATGTATGCATAGTGTATGCACATGTCTTCACTGTTAACCCATTAAAGACCTTTTAATTCATTTTGACTTTTGGTTTGCACATTGCTTTTTGGTCATTTGGGATACGGGGAGAGGAGACACTCACACACCACACCCATCGGGGGACAACTCTGCTGAAACAACAGGACACCATCCATACAGGACATTACCCTCTGAGGGCAAGGACTCACATCAGGCCGTGTGAGTTTAATGTATATCTGAGACTCCAGTATATGAGTCTGTATTTACCCACACCAGTCAGCGTTGAGGGAGAGTCACCACACAAGCCCGTGTGAGTCACTGGATCCATATATTCTATGTATTCTGTGATTAGTTAGTGGGAACCCACCATCCATCCCACCACCGTCCACTCCTACCCCACCCCCCTACTCCCCCTTCCACTCCCCCCCTCCCCTTTTTTTCCCCCCAATCCCCCAATGTGGACATGATACACTAATATCGTGTTTTATTCTTTTATTCTAGTCACCCCGTCACCCCAGTCAGTCACCCCGTCACCCCCCCCCCCAGTCAGTCACCCCCCCCCCCAGTCAGCCACCCCCCCCAGTCAGTCACCCCCCCCCCCCAGTCCGTCATGCCTCCCCCCCCCCAGTCAGGCCACCCCCCCCAGTCAGTCACCCCCGCCCCAGTCAGTCACCCACCCTCTCTCTCTCTCTGTGTATCACCCACCCTCTGTGTGTGTCTCCCCCCTCTGTCTCTCCACTCTCTCTCCCCCCCACACTCTCTCTCCCCCCCACACTCTCTCTCTCACCCCCACACTCTCTCTCTCACCCCCACACTCTCTCTCCCCCCCACACTCTCTCCCCCCCATACTGTCTCCCCCCCACACTCTCTCCCCCCCACACTCTCTCCCCCCCACACTCTCTCCCCCCCCACACTCTCTCCCCCCCACACTCTCTCCCCCCCCACACTCTCTCTCCCACACTCTCTCTCTCCCCCACACACTCTCTCTCCCCCACACTCTCTCTCTCCCCCACACACTCTCTCTCTCTCCCCCACACACTCGCTCTCTCGCTCTCTCGCTCTCTCTCTCCCACGCGCGCTCTCTCTCCCACGCGCTCTCTCCCCCACACACTCTCTCTCTCCCCCACACACTCTCTCTCTCTCCCCCACACACTCTCTCTCTCCCCCACACTCTCTCTCTCCCCCGCACACTCTCTCTCTCCCCCCCACACTTTCTCTCTCCCCCCCACACTTTCTCTCTCCCCCACACTCTCTCCCCCACACTCGCTCTCTCTCCCCCACACTCGCTCTCTCTCCCCCACACTCTCTCTCCCACGCGCGCTCTCTCTCCCACGCGCGCTCTCTCTCCCACGCGCGCTCTCTCTCCCACGCGCGCTCTCTCTCCCACGCGCGCTCTCTCTCCCACGCGCGCTCTCTCTCCCACGCGCTCTCTCTCTCCCACGCTCTCTCCCCCACGCTCTCTCTCTCTCCCCCACACACTCTCTCTCTCTCCCCCACACTCTCTCTCTCTCTCCCCCACACTCTCTCTCTCTCTCCCGCACACACTCTCTCTCCCCCCCACACTTTCTCTCTCCCCCCCACACTTTCTCTCTCCCCCCCACACTTTCTCTCTCCCCCCCACACTTTCTCTCTCCCCCACACTCTCTCTCCCCCACACTCTCTCTCTCCCCCACACTCTCTCTCTCCCCCACACTCTCTCTCTCCCCCACACTCTCTCTCTCCCCCACACTCTCTCTCTCTCCCCCACACTCTCTCTCTCTCCCCCACACTCTCTCTCTCTCCCCCCACACTCTCTCTCTCTCCCCCCACACTCTCTCTCTCTCTCCCCCACACTCTCTCTCTCTCCCCCACACTCTCTCTCTCTCCCCCACACTCTCTCTCTCTCCCCCACACTCTCTCTCTCTCCCCCACACTCTCTCTCTCTCCCCCACACTCTCTCTCTCTCCCCCACACTCTCTCTCTCCCCCACACTCTCTCTCTCCCCCACACTCTCTCTCTCCCCCACACTCTCTCTCTCCCCCACTCTCTCTCTCTCGCCCCCACACTCTCTCTCGCCCCCACACTCTCTCTCGCCCCCACGCTCTCTCTCTCACCCACGCTCTCTCTCTCTCTCACCCACACTCTCTCTCTCTCACCCACACTCTCTCTCTCACCCACACTCTCTCTCTCTCACCCACACTCTCTCTCTCTCCCCCACACTCTCTCCCCCCCACACTCTCTCTCTCCCCCACACTCTCTCTCTCCCCCACACTCTCTCTCTCCCCCACACTCTCTCTCTCTCCCCCACACACTCTCTCTCCCCCACACACTCTCTCTCGCTCTCTCGCTCTCTCTCCCACGCGCGCTCTCTCTCCCACGCGCTCTCTCCCCCACACACTCTCTCTCTCTCCCCCACACACTCTCTCTCCCCCACACACTCTCTCTCTCTCCCCCACACACTCTCTCTCTCTCTCCCCCACACACTCTCTCTCCCCCACACACTCTCTCTCTCTCTCTCTCTCTCCCGCACACTCTCTCTCTCCCCCCCACACTTTCTCTCTCCCCCCCACACTTTCTCTCTCCCCACACTCTCTCTCCCCCACACTCTCTCCCCCACACTCGCTCTCTCTCCCCCACACTCTCTCTCGCTCTCTCGCTCTCTCTCCCACGCGCGCTCTCTCTCCCACGCGCGCTCTCTCTCCCACGCGCGCTCTCTCTCCCACGCGCTCTCTCTCTACCACGCTCTCTCCCCCACGCTCTCTCTCTCTCCCCCACACACTCTCTCTCTCTCCCCCACACTCTCTCTCTCCCCCACACTCTCTCTCTCCCCCACACTCTCTCTCTCTCCCCCACACTCTCTCTCTCCCCCACACTCTCTCTCTCTCCCCCCACACTCTCTCCCCCCACACTCTCTCTCTCTCCCCCCACACTCTCTCTCTCTCTCCCCCACTCTCTCTCTCTCTCTCCCCACACTCTCTCTCCCCCACACTCTCTCTCTCTCCCCCACTCTCTCTCTCTCTCCCCCACACTCTCTCTTTCCCCCACACTCTCTCTCTTTCCCCCATACTCTCTCTCTCCCCCACACTCTCTCTCTCCCCCACACTCTCTCTCTCCCCCACACTCTCTCTCTCTCGCCCCCACACTCTCTCTCTCTCGCCCCCACACTCTCTCTCGCCCCCACGCTCTCTCTCTCTCTCACCCACACTCTCTCTCTCTCTCACCCACACTCTCTCTCTCTCACCCACACTCTCTCTCTCACCCACACTCTCTCTCTCACCCACACTCTCTCTCTCACCCACACTCTCTCTCTCACCCACACTCTCTCTCTCACCCACACTCTCTCTCTCCCACACTCTCTCTCTCTCTCCCACACTCTCTCTCTCCCCCACTCTCTCTCTCCCCCTCTCTCTCTCTCGCCCCCACACTCTCTCTCTCCCCCACACTCTCTCTCTCCCCCACACTCTCTTTCTCCCCTACACTCTCTTTCTCCCCCACACTCTCTCTCCCCCACACTCTCTCCCCCACACTCTCTCTCTCCCCCACACTCTCTCTCTCCCCCACACTCTCTCTCTCCCCCACACTCTCTCTCTCCCCCACACTCTCTCTCTCCCCCACACTCTCTCTCTCCCACACTTTCTCTCTCCCCCACACTTTCTCTCTTTATCCCCCACACTCTCTCTCTCTCTCTGTCCCCCACACTGCAGCAAAGGTTATTCCCACCTTTCTCCTAGGGCAGGGATATCCAAACAATGTAATTCCAGCGCACAGCAAAAAGAGAGTCGGGTTAATAAAAAATAAAATAATTTATTTAAACCGCATTAAAAAAATAGAGGGTGCAACCTTTCAAGGATGAGGTGTGTATGTATATATATGTGTGTGTGTGTATGTATATACAGTATATGTGTGTGGACTGGGGGCGGGACTAGGTGGCGAGTAGATTTTTTGGTTGGGCGAGTAGATTTTTGGGTGATTTGTCGAACACTGTATATATATATATATATATATATAGCTTATTGCTGCAGCAAAGGTTATTCCCACCTTTCTCCTAGAGCAGGGTTATCCAAACAATATAATTCCAGCGCACAGCAAAAAGAGAGTCGGGTTAATAAAAAATAAAATAATTTATTTAAACCGCATTAAAAAAATAGAGGGTGCAACCTTTCAAGGATGAGTTGTGTATGTATATATATGTGTGTGTGTATGTATATACAGTATATGTGTGTGTGTATATATATACTTTTATTTTTAATTATTTTATTTTTTATTAACCCGACTCTCTTTTTGCTGTGCGCTGGAATTACATTGTTTGGATATCCCTGCCCTAGGAGAAAGGTGGGAATAACCTTTGCTGCAGCAATAAGCTTGAGAAGTATATTATTTATATTTTTTCTTACATTTTCTTTTGAAGATTTTTTGCACCATAATGTATGGCACTTTTTGTTAAACTGTTTTAATTGCTGTGTAGCACAAATCAGGAAAAATGATGTAAATACGGCAGAAACGTCGGTTCCTATTTTAATCAACCAAGTTAAGTCTACTGTAAGCTGTATATTTACCCATTTTTGGACATTAGTGGTGTCAAGTGTGGGGGTTTTGGCCCAGGATTACAGGGGTTAAACCCCATTAGGCCACCCTCTACTCTCACCTGAGAAGCAAGGGGTTAACTGGGCTGGAGTCCAGTAATGTGGTTTTGCCTTGCTTCAGCCATCCAACTGTTTATTCCCCTGTAAAAATTTATTGTTTCTGTTCCAGTGACTGCACCACACAAACACTGGAATCCATCCGGGAGGGCAAGGGTTAATAGTTGAATAGTGATTCTAGCCCTTTGTTTAAGTTACCCTCAAAGATGCCTGCCTACTAAGGAATGCGACCAAATGTTTAGGAAGCTGGAGTGGTTGGTGAGTGTTAAAACTCACACTTACAAACCATAGTATCCTGCCAGACACTCAATTTGGTAGACTGGCCAAACGCCCCTGATTTAGGAGTGGGGCTACAGAATGAGTGACCTTATTAAATATAAGAATATTATGAGATGTCCTCGGCTGAACATGCTATAAGTTACATATGTGTAAGCGGGGGGCCGAGCCGCAAATAATGATTACAGACACCTGCTGTTTAGCAGGTCCTATGAGACAGATATTAATATCTCTCTTAATTTTAGTATTACACTGTAATATTTAGTCTTATTGGGAGCGTCATGCGTGTCGGAATGTATTAATATGGCTCGCGTGCCAGTAAGTTTCACTGAACTGAAGTTATGACGTTATTTAGATAGGAAAAGCAGTTTTTAAACGTCCTTGGGTGGGAGGAGTTTTACTCTGAGGAAAACTGTCAACCTCACCACTGATTTATGAGAGGGGCTGGGTTTAGGTTGTGTTCAATGGGAAATAATTGTATAAGAACCAGGCTCAGCCTATGG
>NW_027455998.1:0-26999 GCF_040206685.1 Ascaphus truei | reverse complement strand
GGGGGGCAAAGGGAGCAGCACCAAGGGGGGGAGTGCCCCAAGGGGGCAACCCCCCTCCTCTGCCCTGGGTCCCTGTGGCTGCCCACATGGCGGGGGACACCGCGCAGCAGACAGAGGAACCAGGAGCTGGAAGACAGACACACACACTCACCGTGTGCTCTGCACAAAGTGGAAGCCCCGACCCCAGCTTCCTCTGACCTGCCTGCGACCAATCCCCTGCATCCCGGCTGGCATTCTAAGCCCTGCCTCCTTCATTCAATCCCATGCTGCCCTTCATCCAATCCCCCCGGCAGCATTCACTCATTGTACTGAACATAGAGAATACTCACCGCCGCCGTAACCGGGACATATTGGCTGGGCTGCAAAGATATTCGTTGTGGGCCGCATGCGGCCCGCGGCCTGCAAGTTTGACATGCTTGACTTAAAGCGTACAAATACTTTCAACAAATTAAGTCAAGCTGGACCGCTTAGGAGTTCCACTATCCTGAAGTGCAGCACAAAGTCTTCCTCTCTGTAGGGTGAGTAAGCAACCGTTGAGACAAATGCTCCCCCGCACTGGGAGCAGCAGCTGTTCTGCATCTCACCATCACTTTTCCTCCCGCTTCCGGGTCTGCGCTGTAGACACAGTAATGTGTGCAGACCTCCGGATTACCAGTGCAAGGTAAGAATTTTAAAATTCTCACGCACGGCAATAATGGTGTAAAAACACCTAGGTTGACTTCATACAGGAATATAGGCACCTCCAAAAGACAGTCTCACAGGTAGACACTCAGTAGTAAACCCACTACTAGTTTCACTCAATACAGAGCTTCATCAGGTGGCATGTCCTGGGCATAGAGTTATGATGACAAGTACATGGTAACTGTGAGAATTCAGGGGTCAGAGCAGTCACAGCGTGACCCCCCCTTACCTCCTACTGCCCCCGCTGCCGTGGGATGTCCTCGCCGCTGGTCCCACCCGGTCCGTGTGGTTCTGGGGCTTCCCCATCATCCCAGATGTGCCACCGCTGCTCCGCAGGCAGCCCGCACTCAGATGGCTGCCATTTATCCTGGGCGCGCGCTCTCCGACATTACGGAGCACGCGTCAATCGAAGTTAATTTATTCACTGCTCTGGCAGTGAGACCAAGCCCCCAACACACGTGCAGGCTACTACTAAGTGCCAAAGCTGCTCACCTGTGTGCCTATCAAATTAAGCAATCCAGGACAGCTCGTCGTGCTCCTCCAGGCCTGCCTCCGCTTCCTATTGGTCAGCCGCACTATATAGTGCCTGTCTTACCATTTTTACATTGCTCGACATAGTCTCCACTTTTGGATGTCTATTCTGGTTTCGTCTTCTCTTTGCTACTCAGGTTACGACGCGGTTTGGCTGACTACTCTCTCTGGCTCTCGACCCCGGCTCCCTCCTGACTACGTTGCTTCTCACGTCCCTCGATCTCAGCTTGGATCTCGACCTTCCGGATCTCTCCTCTCCCTGACCTTGGCAACGGCAACTACTACGTTTCTTCTTTACCCGTAACCGGCAAGTATTGCTATAGCTATATCCACCTGGCCTGGCAACACCAAAACACCACACTCCGGACACGCTCCTTCTGCTGCGTGTGCGTGCACACATACGTCCCACCTCAGTACAAGGGACGGGTCTGGTCTGCGGGCAGCACCGGCGTAACATTATGTCGAGCCCAGTGAGTATGAAGGGGCTTTCCCTGGGTGCTAATTCTCCCTGTCCCCTTTACAAAAAGGAATTTCCTAAGAAGTTGACCATTCCCGTTTCCCTCTCTGGTCCTACCTTTCAGACATCCACAACGGCATTCATCGATTCCGGCGCAGGAGGAAATTTCGTGGAGCAGAAATTCTCAGAACTGAACCACATTCCACACATTAGGAAGAAGTCTCCCGGGTATGGATCGACGGCCATCGTCGATCCATACTTTTCCTCTAAAGGTATTTGTCAGTATCCTTTCGTTAAGTCCAGCGTGGATATATATTCCGCGTTACCAAGGGTGTCAATTAACTCATCCTCTCTTGGCATCGGATATGCGTCAAACTTGGATACCATATTGACCTTTCAGAGGTCCACACAAAATGTTTCCTTCCCATCTGGTTTAGGGACCATAACTAGTGGACTACACAACTCACTGCATGATTCCTCAATCACGCCTAACTGTAACATTTCTTGTACCTCCTTCTCTACCAGGTCCTTACGGCTTTCAGGCAACCTGTAAGGATGAAGACGTACTTTTACCCCAGGTGCTGTCTCTATCACATGTGAGACTAAATTAATTTTCCCAGGTAAATCAGAAAAAAACATAGTTGAATTGTGTAATTATTTCTAACAAGTCTCCTTTTTGTTCAGAGGACAACTGTCTACCCATTGGGATTTCCTCGTCACCAAAGGTGTTCCCCCGTGGGGTATGAGGGCCCAGGTCCGTTTCCTCCTCCACCGGGTGGATGAATAGAGACTGCTGCATCTTCCAGGGTTTCAGCAAGTTCACATGGTTTTTTTTTACCCTTCCTGGATCCTGGTTGAGCGATCTCGTAATCCACATCACCCGTGCGGCTGAGTATTTCAAATGGGCCCTGCCATTTGGCTAGGAGTTTGCTCTCACATCTGGGTAACAATAGCATCACCTGGTCTCCCGGGTGAAACACTCTCATGCAAGCATTTTGATTGTAATGTCGCTCCTGACTGTCCTGGGCTGATCTAAGATTCTCCCTAGCAAAATGGCCGACCACATCTAGGAGCTTCCTAAGGTCCAATACATATTGCAGGGTATTCTTAGCGCTGTTCCTCCCAGGACTCCTTTAGGAGGACTTGGATACCTCGGGGTTGGTGACCATACAGTAATTCAAATGGAGAGAATCCCGTGGAGGCCTGGGGAACTTCCCACACTTCAAACAGCAGAAAAGGAAGAAGTTCATCCCAGGCTCTCTTCTCTGAATCTACAATTTTTCTCAACATACCTTTTAGAGTTCGATTAAATCTTTCCACCAATCCGTCAGTCTGTGGATGATAGACTGATGTCCGCACAGACTTGACCTCTAGTAATTTTAAGACATCCTGCATCAGTTTAGCCATAAAATTTGTACCTTGGTCTGTCAACATAACCTGGGGAAGTCCAACCCGTGAGAACAGCTCCAACAATTTGTTGGCTACTTGCGTCGCCGTTGCTGTCCTCAGGCGGAACGCCTCAGGATACCTTGTTGCATAGTCGACTATTACGAGAATAAGAGCAAAAAATGCAAATAAATGCACAAAGCAGCACACTGCCCAGGGAGACAGGTGTATAGAAATAGAAAAAATGTTTATTGTCTATCACACATGACAAACAAGGAGGTATAGACCCTCCTACGCGTTTCACACAACACAGTGCTTTATCACACAATCACTCCTTGATAAAGTACCGTGTTGTGTGAAACGCGTAGGAGGGTCTACACCTTCTGGTTTGTCATGTGTGATAGACAATAAACATTTTTTCTATTTTTATACACTTGTCTCCCTGGGCAGTGCGCTGCTTTGTGCATTTATTTGCATTTTTTTACCCTAGTTTGGAATTGAATCAGCAGCTGGACATGCCCACAAGAATCCAGGGGGCTCCAGGAGTAGGTAAGACTCTCAAAGGAAAGATTTTATTCATCTTATGGATCTTAAAACAAAATAAACCGGGCGCCAAATATTGTCCAATAAGATGAGTCCTGTGATCCTCAAGAATCCTCACAAGTGCTTTCAGGTCATGAAATGAGAAAAACAAACAGAGAGACAGATCATAGCATATAATTGCTGGGTGATGTCAGCCTATACTAGAGACAATACATACAGACTATTAGTAACAGACTAAAAGGATTTATTAAAACATAATGAACTGGGTCATTAAAAAGGGTACCACAATACTAACAATGAAGGATAGCTGATCATTCGGAGATGGTAAAATCAAAACCCTACATACAAGAATCAGGGTGACAACAAGCGGTGATTGAAAGGAGGTTGGTGTCCAGCAGGTATCAGGGTGATGGTCCGGCAGAGCTACCACTCTGTGATGCTGTAGCCATCACCAAAATCTCCCTGCTGTTGCTCACGAGGAAGCGCCGGGGGGGGGGGAGGGAAGCCAACTCGCTGGGGCAAGCCGACACCGCGTGTGGCTAATCCCCTTCTCTCACTGCTCCTCCTCTCTGCCCGGCATCTAACGCGCGCCCGAGTGCGTGTGCCAGTGGGTTTAAAGGCACACAAACCTCTCCGCTCGATCATACTGATGAACCAGCAAGTCCTGCACAGTGCTGTAGCAGTCCAAAGGATGACAACTGACACCCACCCTATGCGTTTCATAGAACAAATTCTACTTCCTCAGGGGCTACTAACAGAATACACATGACTACTCTTAAATACACTTACCAATAAAGAATTAAGTAATGGTTAAAGTGGTACATACTTTGCATAGGAACATGCATATCTGCCTGTTACTAAAACAAACTACATAAAACATTCAATACATGACCCAACAGTACTAAAATTTCAAACAATACATATATAAATTAGTGGCATGAAGGATATTTAAGCGCCCCAAGGGTACATATCAGAAAATAATCCATAAGTGATTAACCCCTCCTTTATCTCACTGCGAAATGCTCAAAGAACTAGATTGGTCATCACTAGAGTCTAGGCGCAAAGTTCACCTTTCCTGTCTCACCCTCAAATACTTTCTGGGCAAGCTACCCAGCTACCTGGACAAGCTCCTCACCCCTACCACATGCAGCACCTATCACCTGAGATCAGACTCCAAAAGACTATTCATGGTCCCAAGACTCAACAAAGTATCCGGACGTTCCTCCTTCTCCTTCCGTGCACCCCAAAACTGGAACAACCTACCAGAGACTCTCATATCCACCACCAGCTTAAGTTCTTTCAAATCTAAGGCTGTCTCACACTTTAATCTGGTCTGTAACTGTTTCATACGCTCATAATATATATTTTCTTTAACTGTGCATGCAATGTCTTGTATATAATGTATACCTTGTTCATTTATGTAACTGTATTTGTAACCATGTATTATTTTGTTTTACTCTGTGCCCAGGACATACTTGAAAACGAGAGGTAACTCTCAATGTATTAATTCCTGGTAAAATATTTTATAAATAAATAAATAATCTTAAAACCCTTAGAGTGCTGCAACCAACATAACCTAAAGTTCTATAAAAATAAATCTATATACTTGTACGTAAAGTCTTCACTTGACCCTCAAACTGGTGACTCGGCTTTATCCAAAAGCATATATTAAAGCTCCAATATCCAGTTGTTAATACCCCAATTGACCAGGAAAGCCCCAAGTTCAAAATTGATATTCAACCCATTTGGAGAGAGGGTTCTCAACTCATAAATCCAAAAGGCCTCCCGACTGTTGACATGTTTGATTTTGTCACCCCATCTCCAACTGGGTGTACATAATTCAATGGCCTGACATACCATGCCCTTAGGGTTCTTATCATGATGGATCAGGAAGTGATGTGATACGCTATGTGTGGTTAAACCTTTCCTAATGTTATAGACGTGTTCGTAAATCCGTCTTTGGAAGGTTCGGCCCGTGCGTCCCACATATTGTAGACCATACGGGCACTGAAGTAAATAGATAATAAATTCTGACTTGCATGTAATAGCAGAATTAATTTTATACATTTGTGCTGTCACATTGGATTTAGATTCTGTGCAACACACACCATACTTGCATGCTATACACTTTGAACAAGGTCTAAAACCATTTTTTGGCCTGAATATCGATCTCTTTTCTACTTCCATTACCAAGAGGGCAGCTGGGGGCCAATTTGTTCTTGAAATTATTCTGCATGCGATGCCTTCTGAAGTATCTCTTGTTTGGCGATGAGTCGGCATTAGGAAGTAGACGAGGGTCTTGGCGGGGAGTGCGTCCAGATCTCTCCGTTGTGGGATCGACTACCCTTTTTGTTGGAATTGACGGTTGCATGTGGATGGGTCATAGTTTAGGTTTTGGATGGTTAACCTAGTGTATTGTATCGTGAGGATGAGATTCAACTTTCTAACATAGGAGATGACATCCTGGTGTTGGCTTGGCAAGGTGCACTTGAAAGTGCAGTGTGTTTGGTCTTGACTAGCAAGGCCATTCTAAAGTTGATTAAAAGACCTTGCTGGTGGCACGAAAAGTGTGGTCTGGAGTGGGAATTAAGTCAGTATTTACCTCTTTTAGTTGAGGTGTGTTTATCCTCTTATTAGATGTTCTGGTTAAGGCGATGTCATGCCCGACTAGGCGGTCAGTATGGGTGTGACCTTCTGGTGAAATGTTTTTATGAGCAATGTGGCCTAAGCAGCCAGTGGTGATGTTGAATATGAGTCAAGGATATCCCTCTTGCTCTTATAATTATGGCGGAGAAAGCTGGCTTTGTCCCTGGGATGTGTGATGTTTGATATGTTGTTATTCAAATAAAGTTGTGACCCATTTATCCTCCATAAATTGTTAAAGAGTGGGGGAGGTTAGTTGCCCCTCCTCTTCACCTCACCATCTGGAAGAAGATCCCACCATCCTTCCCCTCGAATGATGAGAATGAGGAGTGGACATACTGTAAGAGTAATACAAAAGAGAAAGGATGTGATTTGGTCTGGAGGTAGTAGTTGGTTTTAGGAATTGGTTTTGGGTTATCTTGTTAAGGTGTGAGATGGTTCTTGCAGCAGGCGGGACAGTGTGTCTTGGGGTGGGGATTTAGTCAGCCTTGGCCCCTGTGGTGAGGTATGTATAGCTTCTTCTAAGATGCTATGGTTAAGGCAATTTATTGCTCGACTTTTGGCGACTGGTATGGGATTGACTTTCTCATGATGTGCATTTATGGGCCATGTGGCCTGGGTGGCTAGTAGTGATGTTAGGTACGAGTCAAGAGTGTACCTCCAGCTTTAATATTGATGGTGGATTAAGACGGATGGGTCACTGGGTTAACCAATTTGTTATGTTTGATATGTTGTTATTTAAATAAAGCCGTGATCGGCTTACCCTCCTATAAAGTAGCTGTTGTGTGTTTATTTGGGGTGAAGGGTGGGGGCCGGTTCGAGGGAAGGGATGTATCATTTGTAACAATACAGCACCCAAAGCACTGATAGCTCATTCATTTCCATGCTGCCATGAATGTGATCTGTACTTTATAGAATCATTTTCTCCTTGTCCAATTTGGTGCACAATTAACATGTGTTCTTATATTAAGAACAGCCTTTAAATATACTTAAAATTGGACATTAATGTAATAAAGGGGCAATTTAACAGATGAACACCCATGTTTAACTATTTTGAATAATTTAGGTAAAGATACGCTTACATTCCATTTGTTGAGTCATCATTTTACCGATCCCTACCGCATAATACATTTTGAGTTTATTTCTTAATAATGGATTTCTTATTTTTACGAGGACCTAAAATGCAACATGCCCCCCATACAATGATTCTGCCCTATCCACAAACTATAAATTGGTCCCCAGATGTCTTCTGACTTCGGGAACCAGAAGGTGTCTTATGGGATAGCACCACTTTGCAAAGATAGCTTAATGTGTACAAATTCGGAAGAGACCTGTGGGGGTGGAAATGTTCTATTCACATGAAGAAGAGACCTCTGAGATTTGAAAAGCTCTGTATATGTGAAGAAGACTTGTGAGGTTTGGAAAGCTCTATACTGTATTCAAGTCCTGGAACAGTGATCATAACATGGTCTCATTTGAAATAAATGATCAAAAAATAGATTTGGGGAGGAAATGGACAAGAAGAGGAAGGCGTTTAGATTCTTGAAGTCAGAAGGGACGGAGACATCGTATCAGAATTATAAGGAATGTAACAAAAATTGCAAAAGGCCAATCAAATTAGCAAAAATAGATAATGAAAAAAGGATTGTAATAGAAAGTAAGGTCAACCCTAAAAAGTTCTTTAAGTACCTTAATAACAAAAAAATGAGAAAAGAAAATATAGGACCCTTTCAGATGGGTAGGCAGATTATTGGAAATAAGGAAAAAGCAGAGCTATTAAACAAATTATTTGCCTCTGTGTTTACCAGGGAAGAATCAAGTTCAATAGTAGTGCCGCAGGAGGAAGCCACAACCTCCATATTAATGAACAATTGGTTAACTGAGGAAGAAGTTCATAATCGACTTGAAAAAAATTAAGTAAATAAGGCACCTGGCCCCGATGGCATACATCCAAGAGTTCTCAAGGAGTTAAGCTCAGTAATAGCCAAACCATTATATTTAATATTCAAGGACTCCATTTCCACAGGCTCAGTACCACAAGATTGGCGTAAAGCAGAGGTGGTGCCTATATTTAAAAAGGGAGCTAGATCACAACAGGGGAATTACAGACCTGTAAGCCCGACTTCAATAGTGGGGAAACTACTTGAAGGTTTAATACGGGATAATATTCAGGAATACCTAATGGAAAACAACATTATTAGTAATAGTCAGCATTGATTTATGAAGGATAGATCTTACCAAACTAACCTTATTTGTTTCTTTGAGGAGGTAAATAGGAATTTAGACCAGGGTAATGCCGTTGATGTGTTCTACTTAGATTTTGCAAAGGCTTTGGATACGGTTTCACACAAGAGGTTGGTGTACAAAATAAAGAAAATTGGACTCAGTAATAATATATGCACCTGGATTGAAAACTGGATAAAGGACAGACAACAGAGGGTTGTCATAAATTGAACTTTTTCAGGTTGGCTAAAGTCGTTAGTGGAGTACCTCAGGGATCCGTACTGGGACCCCTGCTTTTTATCTTGTTTATTAATGACCTTGAGTTTGGGATTGAGAGCAAAGTCTCCATCTTTGCTGATGATACTAAATTGTGTAAGGTAATAGAATCAGAGCAGGATGTAATTTCTCTTCAGAAGGACTTGGAGAGACTGGAATCGTGGGCAGGTACAGTAAATGGCAGATGAGGGTTAATACAGATAAATGTAAGGTTATGCATTTGGGATGCAAGAATTAGAAGGCGCATTACAAATTAAATGGGGATAAATTGGGGGAATCCTTGATGGAGAAGGATTTAGGAGTGCTTGTAGACAGCAGGCTTAGCAATAGTGCCCAAAGTCATGCAGTAGCTGCAAAGGCAAACAAGATCTTATCTTGCATCAAACGGGCAATGGATGGAAGGGAAGTAAACATAATTATGCCCCTTTACAAAGCATTAGTAAGACCACACCTTGAATATGGAGTACAATTTTGGGCACCAATCCTAAGAAAATACATTATGGAACTAGAGAGAGTGCAGAAAAGAGCCACCAAATAATAAAGTGGATGGACAATCTAAGTTATGAGGAGAGGCTAGCTAAATTAGATTTAATTACATTAGAAAAGAGGCGTCAAAGAGGGGATATGATAACTATATACAAATATATTCGGGGACAATACAAGGAGCTTTCAAAAGAACTATTCATCCCAAGGGCAGTACAAAAGACTCAGGGCCATCCCTTATGGTTGGAGAAAAGGAGATTTCACCAGCAACAAAGGAAAGGGTTCTTTACAGTAAGGGCAGTTAAAATGTGGAATTCATTACCCATGGAGACTGTGATGGCAGATAAAATTGATTTGTTCAAAAAAAGGTTAGACATCTTTTTAGAAAGGAAAGGTATACAGGGATATACCAAATAAGTAAACATGGGAAGAATGTTGATCCAGGGATTAATCCGATTGCCAATTCTTGGAGTCAAGAAGGAATTAATTTTTCCCCTTAATCGGGTTTTTTGTTTGCCTTCCTCTGGATCAATAAGTAAGTATAGATATAGGATAAAGTATCTGTTGTCTAAATTTAGCATAGGTTGAACTTGATGGACCTACGTCTTTATTCAACCTCATCTACTATGTTACTATGTACATGTGAAGAAAAGACCTGTGAGCTTTGGAAAGCTCTATACACATGAAGAAGAGATCTCTGATGGTTGAGGAGGGAGTATGGGTAATTATTAATGAACAAAGCTGGCGGGGGTCCCCTGAAACATTGTGTTTTTCAAATCAAATTATCAGGCATTTCAAAATAAATGTAAAAAATATACACAGCTCTCAAATGGGGGTTCCAGAATATTTGGGTATGCATCTCTTCACCTAGCTTGAAATCTTGATAGAGTAATTAAATGAAACATTCAGGAATTAACAGCCATTGTGATACATTATACCTAGGCAGGGTTAGTGCAAGGGTATTTGGCACTCTAGGTGAACCTTCAGCCCTGCCCTCATCCACCTCACTGAAATTTTCAGATTTAAAAAATATGTTATTTTAGCCCTATTTTCACTTACCCCCTCCTGATTCTCCTTCGTCTCATCCCATACCTATCCCCTCTCATCCCCCTTCCCACACCCTCACCCCCTTCTGACTCCTCCTCCCTCACCCCCTAGTCCTCAATCACCCCGCCTCCTCTTCCTCCTCAATCACCACTCCTCCTCAATCATCCCCTCCCCCTCAAGGGGGGTTGCCTGAGGTGGATCAGGGCAGAAGAGGAGGACCGCAGGAGAAGACAACAGAGGAGGAGAAGGATGATGATGGTGGGAGAAAAGGATGGAAGAGTGGTTTAGGGCGCAGAGGATGACGGTCAGGAGGAGCGGCGCTGTAGCAATGTGACGGTGCTTGTCTCCAATCAGGAAGCGGACCCACAGGGCTGAGGTAGGGATGCAGAATAACCGACCAGAGCCCTGGAACATAGTCCTGTTAGAGTATCCATAGTCGGTAATCAGACAGGAGGTCAGGGCTGGCAGCAGTGGTGCAAAGTCCAGTAAACAGGCAAAAGGTCAGGGCTGGCAGAAAGCAGCACGGTCGGGGTCACGGTCCATTGTCAGCAACAGGGAAATCCAAACAGACAAAAGGGTAAAGCGTGACAGCGTAGACAACAGGAACTGCAAATGTTAGAACCTTGCTCGGCGACTCCCACCAGGATGTGCAGCCTTACATAGCAGGCGGCCAGTAACCTAAATAGCCAAATTGAGCAGAAAGAGCAGGCAACCTGGAAAACCGAAACTGGCAGCAAAACCTGGCACGGATCGGGCAGGAACCTTACAAGCAGTGGCAGGGGCCACTGGGGCATGCTCCTCCCGGCTGTCCTCTGCCACACTGCTCGCTTATGAGATCTTTCATTCTCTTCTCCCGTGTTTGCCCGCTGGCCTCCTCCTCTGTTGTTGTTGCCCTACGCTTACCACCCTCTTCTGCTGTCACTCCCGCTGCCCCCCAAAATGTGCTGCCTGGTGGTTGCATCGTCCTGGACCTAGGTCCAAAAATATATTATGTTTGGAAGACTATATTAAATACATTTTGCTTTGAAAGTGCAGCGTAAATGAATACTTCAGTTTTAGGTGATACTTTTTATTTGGACTAACAATTGATATTATAAGACACACTTTCTAAAGTTCCCTCTCTTCCTCAGGACGAGCAATACTGATTTACAAAGAATCCAGTTAAACACAGATGTAAACAAAAATGGTCGAAGGCAGGAGATGTAGGAAAGGAATTGCAGAGAGAATGGTAAATAAACAGACCGGGCAATAAATGGCTGACAGGGACAGTGAGATACTGAACCATAAATAATCAGAAGAGCGAAGAGGGGTGTGGGTGCAAAGGGGGAAGAGGGGTTTAATTGTAAAATTAACAGAGAGGCAGGGAGAAACATTACCCAAAATGTTGATTGTTTGTTGAAAACCCCATACCAGCAATAAGTCCTCTTGTTAGATTGTCAAATGAAATGTTTTCCGTTCTTGATGCTTTAAAAAATTCCATTAAGGATATGGATTTTTAATTCATTTATGGATTGATCTGACTGCGAGAAGTGGTGTCTCACTGGAGTGCAGTACATTCCTTCTTCATTGTGTGTTATTGTTTGGCTGTGCAGTATCTCACTTCTTCATGGTGTGTTATTGTGTTTCTGTTCACTATCTCCCTTCTTCATGTTGTGTTATTGTGTGTCTGTGCAGCATCTTCCTTCATGGCGTGTCATTGTGTATGTGTGTGTGTGTGTGTGTGTCTGTGCAGTATCTTCCTTCTTTATGGTGTGTTATTGTGTGGCTGTGCAGTATTACCCTTCATGGTGTGTTATTGTGTGTTTGTGCAGTATCTTCCTTCTTCATGGTGTGTTGTTTTGTGGCTGTGCAGTATATCCCTTCTTCATGGTGTGTTATTGTGTGTCTGTGCAGTATCTTCCTTCATGGTGTGTCATTGTGTTTCTGTGTAGTATCTCCCTTCTTCATGGAGTGTTATTGTGTGTCTGTGCAGCATCTCCTTTCTTCATGGAGTGTTATTGTGTGTTTGTGCAGTATCTTCCTTCTTCATGGTGTGTTATTGTGTGTCTGTGCAGTATCTCCCTTCTTCATGGTGTGTTAGTGTATGTCTGTGCAGTATCTTCCTTCATGGTGTGTCATTGTGTGTCTGTGTAATATCTCCCTTCTTTGTGGTGTAATTGTGTGTCTGTGCAGTTTCGTCCATCTTCATGGTGTGTTATTGTGTGTCATTGTGGGTCTGTGCAGTATCTTCCTTCCTCATGGTGTGTTATTGTGTGGTGGTGCAGAAACTCCCATCTTCATGGTGTGTTATTGTGTCTGTGCAGCATCTTCCTTCATGGTGTGTCTTTGTGTGTCTGTGCAGCATCTTCCTTCTTCATGGCGTGTTATTGTGTGTGTGTGTGCAGCATCTTCCTTCATGGTGTGTCTTTGTGTGTCTGTGCAGCATCTTCCTTCTTCATGGCGTGTTATTGTGTGTGTGTGTGCAGCATCTTCCTTCATGGTGTGTCTTTGTGTGTCTGTGCAGCATCTTCCTTCTTCATGGTGTGTTATTGTGTGTCTGTGCAGCATCTTCCATCTACAAGGTGTGTTATTGTTTGGCTGTGCAGTATCTCCCTTCTTCATGGTGTGTTTTTGTGTGGCTGTGAACAAAAGGAATGTGTTTATAGCGCTAATGCTTGACAATATTTAGTAAAACCTATTACTAAAAGTGATTACAAAAAATACCTAAATATAAAAAGGCTAGGCTGCCTGGTATCTATGATCGATGCAGATCACTAACAATATACACAAAAATAACACAATATACCGGCGCCTGAATCAAAAACCCATATGACACATACTGTCCCGGTTAAGCTCATTCTAAAGCTTGCCGGGAGCGTAGCGGGTTAGCCGCGGGCCTGCTCTCCATTTAAAAACGGAGTTTCCCACGCGGCGGCCGCTTCAATAGATAAGCGCTAATGGCGCTTACTATTGAAAGCGCCCGAGGCGCGGGAAAACCAGCCGGTTTCGGCCGAAGACAGCCCGCGCGCCGCCCGCGCTACTTTTAAACTGCGGGGGCACTGCGGCTGCCCCCGCATGAGAGTCAGCCCGGCCGCCACTGTAAGGTGATCTCTGACCAAATGATAGTTCAGCCCTTAGTGTCCAATCAGTTTCAAGATGTGGGAATAAACAAAAAGAAAATTCATAGTGCAACACTGATACAAAATAAATAAATAAAAACACTAGCCACAGACAACATACAAAACAAACATAAAGAACAGAATAGTTAAAAATTATCTGATAATATTTAATAATAAAATAAAATTAGTATTAAGACAAAACCAATGTCTAAAAAATATAAAGAACAGTCTGTTGAGATCCCGTCCAGAGGGTATAAGATTGGAATTCTACTCACGACAGGATGATAATAAAACAGCGTGATCAGAAGCTCAATCTCTCTCTCCGTACTGTATCCCAGGGGGGGAACTCCACAAAGTGCTTTACAAAGCGCAGACGCCGTCGCCATGTTCACTTGCTGCTTCGATCGCAGTCCCGCTGGTCTCGTCGCATTCGGATGACGTGGCTGGAGCGTGCACCATCACAGGAAGTCCCAGTGATACCCTGCAGGCACTTCGCCAAAAACCTCCCCAGGCTGCATAGCTGCTCAGTGTAGGGAAAAGGCTGCAGACAGTCCACACCAGTGTTCTCTGTGGTTGCAAGAAACACCCTACGCGTTTCGTGACGCTAGCCACTTCGTTAGGGGCATGATGGGTAATGGAGTGTAAACCTATATATATACTCATGCAAACTATCAATAAAACAATTACTAATAATTCAATAATTAAACTAATAAGCAAAACCAGGGAATGCTATTCTGTTTCAACAAAATCTCAACACATAAAAATCACAATAAACATACATAAAGTATTATAAAATACAAAATAATGTACCAATGTAACATCTCAAGGTATGATTGTGTGTCTGTGCAGTATCTCCCTTCTTCATGGTGTGTTATTGTGTGTCTGTGCAGCATATTCCTTCATGGTGTGTCATTGTGTGTGGCTGTGCAGTATTTCCCTTCTTCATGTTGTGTTATTGTGTGGCTGTTCAGTATCTTCCTCCTTCATGCTGTGTTATTGTGTGTCTGTGTAGGTTCAGTCTGGTTTGAAATTCTTGACACACATAGAGGGGTGTTAGGAAGGAGACAAGCATAATATTGAAGGAGAATGTCTTTATGGATTGGATCTACCTATGCTTTAAAGTAGTTAGCAAAGACAAAGGCAGAATAAAGGTGATGTGGGTTAGATTTGTGAGATTTATCATAACAGATAAGTGTTATTTAGCCTAAGAGAGGGAAGGTTAAAGCAGGAAAGCAGAAATGTTGTGCGGAGGAAAGCAGAGAGGGAGAGAGGGAAAGTGAGGGACAGGGAGAGGGATAGTGAGATGGTGGGAGCGACGGCGAGATGAGAGAGTGAGAGGGTGAGAGGCAGAGTGAGGAGAGTGAGTGGGAGAGGGAGAGCGAGAGAGAGAGGCAGAATCAGAGGGTTGGAGAGAAGGTGAGATTGGAGAGTGTGAGGGGGGGGGAGAAGAGTGAGGGGGAGAGATATACAGTATGGGAGAGATATTTTGGGGGGAGAGAGAGACATATTTTACTAGAGTCCATGTGCTATATACTGTATGTACAGTTTCTAAGGTGACCATATTTCTAAAGTTATAAACTGTGACAAATACAAGATTATGTATTAATCATCTCTCACTAACGCACCCGCCTCTCTCTTCTCTCTCTCTCTATCACCCTCCCCATCTTACCCCATTCTTCTCTCATCTCTCGCATTCTCCTCTCACTCCTTCACCTCTCCACCATCCCTCCTACACCACTTCTTTCACTCACTCACTCACTCACTCACTCACTAACTCAATGTCCCCCTCCTTTCACATCCCCACCTCCTCTCATACTCAATTCCCCACCCCACACACCTCTCACCTAACCCCAACGAAACACAGACACTCACTTCCCCACCCTCTTTTTCTCACTCATCCAACCCTCTCTCTCTCCCACTCTCAGAGCCCTCTCTCTATCATTCCCCTTCTCTCAAACACTCCCCTTTTGTATTTCACTGCCCCCTTTCAATATCACTCCCCATTTCTATCTCACTCTCCTCTCTCTCTCTATCTCACTCCCCCAGCCTACTCTCTCCCCCCTTCTCCTCCACCATCACTTTATGTCAATCCCCCCAGCCATTCTCTCTTAACCCTTCATTCTCTCTCCACCCCACCCCCCCTCTCTCTCTCTCTCTCTTACCACGCCTTACCCAATTATAACACCCCCTCACCCCCTCCTCCTTCTCCAGTTCTACTCCCCCTCATTTTACAACCCCCCTCAGTTTTATACCCTAACCCTCCATTTTACAGCCCTATCTTACCTTGTATAACAGTGTGCGGGGAGAGCTGTGGCTGTAAGAGGATCAGAGTGAAGCCATTTCAGGCCTTACTATTGCCACCTTCAGCCTAGCGATAGTTCCTGCTACAGTGGAGCGCGTGGGAGAGCCGTCTGCTCTACTCTGAGGATAGTTCTTGCTACAGTGGAGCACATCAGAGAGCAGCCTGCACTGGGGATAGTTCCTGCTGCAGTGGAATGTGTGGGAGAGCAGCCTGCTCGTATTTGGGGATAGTTCCTGCTGCAGTGGAGTGCATGGGAGAGAATTTTGCTCTGCTCTGGGGATAGTTCCTGCTACAGTGGAGCGCATGGGAGAGCAACCTGATTTGTTCTGGGGATAGTTGCTGCTGCAGTGGAACTCGTGGGAGAGAAACCTGCTCTGCTCTGGGAATAGTTCCTTCTGCAGTGGAGAGTGTGGGAGAGAAGCCTGCTCTGGGGATAGTTCTTGCTGCAGTGGAGCGCATGGGAGAGCAGGCTGATCTGAGGATAGTTTCTGTTTCAGTGGAGCTCGTGGGAGAGATCCCTGCTCTGCTCTGAGAATAGTTCCTTCTTCAGTGGAGCTCATGGGAGAGAAGCCTGCTCCTCTCTGGGAATAGTTTCTGCTGAAGTGGAGCGAGTGGGAGTGCAGCTGATTCTACTCTGGGGATAGTTCCTGCTGCAGTGAGGCCCGTGGGAGAGATGCTAGCTCTACTCTGTTGATAGTTCCGGCTGCAGTGGAACGCCTGGGAGAGCAGCTGGCTCTACTGTGGGGACTAAAACATCTCATGGTTTGAAATTGCCATTCGAAAAGGTTTGGAGCTGCAATTAAAAAAACGGTACAAATGAGTCATCTTACTTAGCCGTTCAGGACACTGGGACAAGCACTGCCAAAACTGGTACATATTGTCATATATATATATATCTATATATGTATATATAGATATATATATATATATGTCTCTCACTCATTAATATGTCAGAGTCTTGATCTTCTTGGTATATCTACATTCCGGTAAAATGGAGTTCGCTGGTGGATTTGAACACATTTGCTCTAACTTATGTGTACCACCTTCTAATAGTAATATTTTTCAGCTAAATGAATTTTGTAAGAGCTACAGTACAGTGAAAAATTTCCGAATTCGCCAACCTCTTGGAATAGGGAGTAGTTGTTACAGACAATGTGAAGAAAGGAGGACAAGTCCTTCTATGATATATAAGGAGACACCAAAACAGTTGAAGAAACGTGTTCATAATTAGGGTGTCTTTAACCTGTGAATAAGTAACAACATACACAGTACTGGGATTCAAACCTCCATTTCCTGTAAATGTGTCCCATACAGAATGTGGCTGCAGGAAAAGCAATTGGGGATATGCGATTCCTGATATTCTGTAATATTTATAGGGAAAGTAATATACGTACTGAGGTGGTCGGCAAGATTTCATCAACTGCGGCCACAGATATTGGGAAGAAAGTCAGATCTAAGTGATGTAAAATAACAAGTACAGCTGCAGCGGCCGTTATCCGAACACTTTACGCGTTGTGTATATCGGAATACCCACGTCATGACACGGGATGTCTTCCAAACTTCCCGCCTTAAGACTCGAGTGCGGCGAGCGCAGAATATTGCATTTTAGTGTTCTGTTTTTTAAACACTTTAAATTGACACAGTAGAACAGTAGCACAGTACTGTACACATTGCAATTCATTCATTTTATTGCAACTGAAGAAACAAAATTCATGAAATTCAACAAAGCAATCGTGATAAGCACAGGTGCCTGGGGCGATTTGACACGTTCATGCCACATGGAGTACAGCAGAGCACACGAAATCGGCGCCGTGATTTATTTGAATAACGGCCGCTGCAGCTGTACTTTGCTGATTGATAAGGAACAGCTTATAAAGACAGAATGTATTTGTGTTTAACCTGAATTATATTCTCTTTATGGAATTTGCTACACTGTAAGTAATTCCCTTACTGAATACTATGTACATTCTCTAATTCAAATATATAAACATGCAAATAAGCAAAATATTTGTTGCGTTTTTCCATTTAGTCCAGTTCTGCTTTTCCTAATTAACTTGAAGCATTATCCATCTATAAATTCATTGTAATTAGGGCATTAATAGAACCTATTCCCACACAAAATACATACATATAGTCGATATATAATGATTTTCTATTTATTAATAAATATATTTGTTGCGTGATCAATAATAATATAAATAATACTAGTATCTGCAAAATAATAATAATAAAAATGGAAATGTTAACATATATATATATATATATTAGTTACATTATTATGTTTATTAGTCCATATATATTATTGATACTATATATAGATATAGAAATTATAAATAATAAAAAACAGATAATATAGATATTACAATTATTTCTAAATAATAATAATAATAATAGTAATAAAAACGGAAATTTTAACATCTATATTATATATTTCCTACCTAAGGTACATAAGGACCTCTCCCATGCTCTGGGAAGAACAATAGTGTCTGGCATAGGAGGACTTTGTGAACCAATTTGCCGGTTTTTGGATTTTTATTTAAAACCTTTGGTAGAAACACTACCTTCATACCTGAGGGACACCACAGATGTCCTTCAGAGGCTCAAACAGATTGCTCTTGATGGAGCTACCGTACTTGCTACATGTGACGTTAGAGTCACTTTATACCAGCATTTGTCATCATGATGGTCTTGTGGCTGCACGGTACTTCTTATCAATGGGCGATCTGGATTATGCTCTTATACAGTTTCTTATGGATCTTCTTGAGTTTGTATTAACACATAATTATTTTGTTTTTAATAACAGATTTTATTTACAGACTATCGGAACGGCCATGGGCGCAACATGCGGCCCCTCCTATGCCAACCTATTTCTGGGGAGATGGGAGAGGGAAGTTGTATTTCAGGATGGGAATACAGTGGGTGTGGAGCATGTGTTGTTGTGGTTGAGGTTCATCGATAATATTTTTATACTTTGGGGTGGGTCTATATCTGACCTACACCTTTTCATCAATGGCTTCAATCACAACGAACAAAATATCAGACTAATCACGGAAGCCAGTAACACTGAGGCTAACTTTTTGGTTCTCAATATTAGTATTGATGGTGAAGGGGGCATTTTGATGGATATTCACCGTAAAAGTACGGCTACCAATGCGGTATTACACGCATTGAGTGCCCACCCATATCACCAGATACGAGGTGTCCCCGAATCAGATTTTTTGAGACTCAAAAGAAACGGTTCCACCAATTCTATATTTGAACAAAAATCTAATGAATTAACATCTCGTTTTCAGGCCAGAGGCTACAGTCAATCTGTCATCAGACGTGGAAGAAATAAAAGTAACCTTAAATCACATGACTCACTCTTAATTCCAAAGGCAAAAGACACCAGAGACTTGGATTCCAAAGTACAGTTTATAGGGACCTTTAGTAGGAATTGGACGAACTACAGGAGGATACTACAGAAGCATTGGTATGTCCTTTTGACGGATCCAGATTTGAGTAAACTTTTGGGTGATAGTGTTGACCTGGTTAGTAGGAGATCTCCTAACCTCCAAGACATGCTAGTACATAGCCACTACATCGCGAGCAAATCAACGCACGTCTTGTCTAATATCAAGAAACAGGGATTTACACCCTGTAGAGGGTGCTACGCATGTCAATATATAGATGGTAGAACTGATTTGTAGGATTCAAGTAAAACTCATAAATACATCATTAGGAGTTCTCTGAACTGCAAGTCTAAGGCAGTTATTTACTATTTTATTTGCCCCTGCAACCAGATCTACATTGGTAATTGATTATTATTATTATTATTATTATATTATTATTATTATAATATATATTTAAAAATAATTGTAATGTCTATATTATTATCTGTTTTTTATTATTTATAATTTTTATATCTATATATAGTAACAATAATATACATGGACTAATAAACATGTAATATTCCAGTAATTATAAGCCTATGGTACATATGTACTGTAGCAAGCTTTATTTTACAAAATGATAAACCGGAATGTCACATTATAAAGGAGAATATCACTCTTTTTCATAGGTTTTAATGGCACTGATAATACAGAAAATAACAACATATCTCACAATAATGCGCCAGTGAGAGTAATAACCCCCTCTACATCTGAACATGTACCGATACTAGCACACAGTTTTCTGATCATCTAACTATACAGTGAATCTTCCCATTGGGGAGACAGGACATCCTGAGTCAAATCTTATGAGGAAGACGTCATCTATTATAAAACTAATCAGTGTCTATTCACGAGATCTCTACACAAATTCAATAGTAATCATCTTGCAATATTTAAAGTACAAAGAAGTTCATATTCTGGGTTTCCTCCCGCTCCTTTCATGCTAGAAATCTGTTGAATGGTAAAACCTTCTCCTCAGGGCTGCCTTGATATCCTGGTTCCTCAGGCTGTATATGATGGGGTTAAAGAAGGGAGTCACCACCATATACAGCAGAGATAGGACCTTGTTTATGTTAAATGTGTGTCCTCTTGATGGAACAATGTAGATAGTAATCAGTGTCCCATAATATGTGCAAACAACCGTGAGATGGGAGCTGCAGGTGCTGAAGGCTTTCTGTCTCCCAGTGGTGGAGGGGATCCGGAGGATTGTGAGGAAGATACATACGTAGGTCACAATGATGAAAGTAAATGGTAAGAAGGATACAGGGAAGGTTAGCACAAAGATTTCAATTTCTAAGAAGGAGGTGTCTGAGCAAGAGTGTTTTAGAAGAGGAGCAAAATCACAGAAGAAATGATCAATGACATTTGGGCCACAGAATTGTAACTGACTGATCGGAAGAATTAAGAGTATGGTCATCGCAAAACCTAGGAGCCAAGACCAGATGACCAGCAGTAGGCGAAGCTTGAAATTCATAATGGTGGTGTAACGCAACGGTTGACAGATGGCCAGGTATCGGTCATAGGACATCACTGTGAGAAGGAAACACTCTGTAGCCCCAGAGCAACCAAAGAAATGAAATTGACTAATGCAGCCAGCAACAGACATGGTGCCACCTTCTCCCCATATGAGGCGTAGCATGTTGGGGACAATAACCGTGGTGAGCAGGATGTCAGATAGGGACAAATGGGCAAGGAAGACGTACATGGGAGAGTGGAGTTGGTGACTGGTTGACACCAATGCGATAATCAGGAGATTACTACTTAAGGTCATAATGTACGTCACGAGGAACACAGTGAAGAGTAAAATCTTGAAACTGTGAAGATTCTGGAATCCAAGAAGCAGGAATTCTGTAACTATAGTGTGATTGTTCCCAAGCATCGCCTGATGACGGGGGAAACACAAATTAGAATTCACAACGTTTTAGCTATCCTGAAATGAGACATGGTTAGAGGTTGCATTCATCTGCTCCCCCAGCACCTTTATTGCTAGCTCACCTTTACCCCCGCTCTCTGCTTACAGCTGTCTCCTTTCCATTCATATTGTCTCTACTGCTACCTTTCTCCGATACCCCATATTTTCTCACTGCGCCATATCTGTGGAAATCCTTTACCCTCGATCTACTGTATGCAAGGCTCCCTCTCTCCATGCTTTCATGTCCAGTCCCGAAAGACAACTTCTAGATAGAACATTTCCATGGGCTTGATCAAGGGTACAGATGCCGAAGTCTTTATTATTCCTTCCAATAACACAAACTGTCATGATTACTGATTATATAAGAGTTTCCACAGGGTTCAACGGTATCCCACATACTTTATCCCACCCTATTCAACACAGAGGGGACAATAAAGCCATGCACATCTGTACATCTCCTCATTCCCACTGTGGCATTTACTAACTATCTTGTCCGGGCTCTGATACCCACTGAACTTCCAAAATAAACAGTACAAAGAAGAACCACAGAAAAAGCCTCCCAAAGTGCGGCTCACTACAGTATATACAGGCATACATATATAGTATATACCCCGCATTAGCATACGCAATGGGACCGGAGCATGTATGTAAAGTGAAAATGTACTTAAAGTGAAGCACTACCCTTTTCCACGTATCGACGCATGTACTGTACTGCAATCGTCATATGTGCATAACTGATGTAAATATAGCATTTATAACAGGCTCTATAGTCTCCCCGCTTGTGCACAGCTTCGGTACAGGTAGGGAGCCAGTATTGCTGTTCAGGACGTGCTGACAGGCGCATGCGTGAGATGCCGTTTGCCTACTGGGTGATATGTCCTTACTCGCGTGTGTACTTAAAGTGAGTGTCCTTAAAACGGGGTATGCCTGTATGTTTAATGAAATGATATAAAACTTAACATTTACTTAGAAACCCTCTAAAATAAGACCGCTTATGTGTAAACAAAATAAATTCTAAAAAAAACAGTACTAGGTGTTGACTGTATATACCTGTCTGGATATGTTTACAGGAAAATAAACATCTCAAAAAACGACCATATAGTTATAGACATAAAGTTGTCAGTATGTAAACTCAAGAAACAATGAGCAGGGTTAAAGTGTTCCTGGACAACCGGTGTTTAGATAAATTATCAAACAGCCTAAGTTCTTAATCACCCATTTGAGCTTCAGATTCATAGTCACAGTTGTATGTAAGTTTGAGGTCACCCTAAAAACAGCTTCCAGATAAAACATTTCCATTGCCTGGACTTATTGCTACAGATGGAGAAGGCTTCATTGTACTGTACCTTCAGATAACACAAAATATGTTGGTGCAAAATATGAATGAAGTCTGCTTTATCTGTACCTCTACTCACATCCACTGCGACATTTACTAACCATTTTCTGTAAGCCAGGCTGTGATACCCACTGAGCTCTGGCTGTATCTGCAAATTTCCCAACATAACATACTAATAACTGATACATTCGTTTTTTACATTCGTTTTTTACATTTGAAAAAACTTTGAGAAAATAATAATACAGGGAATCAAAGTAAATCTGTATTTTTGTTGATATATAGACCTCAATGTAATATCAACACAGCTAATTTGTTATATAGGCTCCAGTATGTAGGTACAATTCTGCTTATTATACAGTATCAGCACCCTTACTGCAAATCAGATCAATTCAACTTACCACAATATTCCACACTTTCCACCATCTATAATGACCACAGCAATGATTAGACTCAGTCAGTATTAGGCTTTTTCAGAGAACCAAATTAGCCTTCACTTCTTAACGTTCTCAGTGAGATGTATGTATCAAAGTGATAAGACTTTGTGATATAATTCTCTGTGCTTCTTCTTGACCCTGCAATATGGGAGCATCTTCTAATGACAGGCAGCGTGTCTGACAATGGCAGACTAATGTTTACACCATTCAGATTGACAGATCTTTTATACTTTTTACGCAGTAAACACAATCCTTGAAAATCCATGATACTCCGTGTACAGAATCCCATGGAGACTTCATTATGATGATTGAATGTAATTCAGGGAGGAAAACATCAACTCCCAGTTCCAATTAAGTTAATAGACTTACAGAACTTTGCTGAAGTTTGGTATCTTAATCTTGCAGATAATTGAACCTTTCCCCAGCTAGATTAATTTCATGTTGGAATACTAAAGACACCTGAGTACCATTGTTTTTTGTTGGTTTTTCTTCTTGTTTGTTGATGTCTTACTTCTGCTGATTTCTGCAATTCCATAAGACACCAGGGGCCTGAAAAAGTTGGTTTGGTGATGCACATTAGCGATGGTGGGAAAATATTAGCGCTGTGCCTATGTTATTTGGGTGTGTGCGACTGGATTTAGGCACTAAAGATTAGCATGTGGTCAAAAATGGTCATAATGTGGTCTTAGTTTTAAATACGTGTTAATGTGCATGTATCACGTCTGGCTCAAATGTATGACTGCTAATAATAATTACCTGTACATATTTTCCTTCTGGGCCGTTAAATAGGCGACCTATGGAGCACCTTGTCATCAGGCGTCAAGAACAAAATATTTGAGCCCTATAAATTCTTTCACTTCTTCTCCTGGTTCTTGGTTTATTATCCGACAAAGCATTTTGAGAGCCTGGACTTGTATTCGAGAGGTGGTATAACTTAGTTTCTATGGGGCCATTCCCCAGGGTAATGTGCTAAGTGTCATGAGGGGGTGTATAAAGGATTCTTAAAGAGTTGGGAAGGGGGTTTAGATAGCATTTTCAATACATCTCTCTACAGTACCTTGAAGACGTTGTGACCATCCATAGGAGCTGGTAAAGAAGACTAGGAATGTAGGCCAAAGGAAGCAGTCTGAGGGAGGCGTCAGCAGTGTTCTCTCACAATCCGGGGGAGCATATGGAGAAAATCAATAGAGAAAATCTAAGTGCAGATGTTAGTGCAATGTTTAAAAATGTGTTTCAGTTTAATTCTTGGGTCCTATGGGCAGCCTACTCAAGATGTAATAAAGCAGCTCCAAAACTGTGGCGAAATCTGTTCTTGTATAACAGGTGAGGTTGTACCTCCGCTGGGGATATCAGGCGAGATTTAACTCATCGAGGGAGAAGAAAGGTAGCACAGATCAATTAAGCAAGATATGTTTTATAGTAAAAGAGTAAGAATCGCACTTACAATTTTGGGACAGAGAGCGGTTTGTAGAACAGAGTAGCGAGTGGAGTGTCCTGGCTGGATGCGCTCTCGGAAAAATCTGTCCATCGAGTATCAGAGAGACTCATGGTCAGGATGATGGGTGAAAAGGCTCTTGAAGGTGCAGGCCAGAGAGGTTGTCCAATGAAATGGGGAAGAGGTGATGATCTGTGGCAGTGGTCAAAGTGGGAACATGGGCCGAATTGGCATTGTGTAGAAAGGGGCTGGAGTGGTGCTGCAGGAGTGAGGGCAGCAAGATGTGCAGGGGGAGGCAGCACAGGACAGTAGAGGCAGGCTGGAGGAGAAGTAGTGATTAGTCAATTGGCAGCAGCCTAAGCAGTTATTTTATTTATTTACAAAATGTTTTACAAGGCAGTATTACATTGAGAGTTACCTCTCGTTTTCAAGTATGTCCTGGGCATAGTAACACAAAAAGATGCACAAAGCGCCACTGGGGTGAAAAAGGATAAATTGTAAATTGTAGAAGTAAAATCAAGGTATTTCCACTTACAAGCATGTCAAACTCAAAGGCTAACATGGGCCAAATAAACAAGGTTTAAGTTTATGAGGGCCGCAAAAAAACAAACGTAAATTTTCATAGAAACTTAGGTTTATTTCGAAAAGTACAGTGTGTGTGTGTGTGTGTGTGTGTGTGTGTGTGTGTGTGTGTGTGTGTGTGTGTGTGTGTGTCGGATGACCCCACTAACCGAACCAAAAAAAAGCCAGATGTGAATGACTTCTGAACCCATTAACCAGTGTCAGGATGCCCTCTCTTAACAAATTCCAAAGCAGCAATCCTGCCTGGGATCTTACCTGATCCGCAGTCACTCAAGATACTACACTGGAGGGGAGGTGTTCCCTACCTGTCTTCCGATGTCCCCCATGTGAAACTTGAGAGTCAGATCTGGAAGAAAGCAGAATAGGTTATTTCGGTGTAGGTATAGGGCAGTTAAGTTAAAACAGAGAGAGTGGGTGAGGGTGACAGACAGAGAGAGGGTGACAGAGAGAGACAGAGAGAGGGTGACAGAGAGAGAGAGAGAGAGAGAGAGAGAGAGAGGGTGACAGAGAGAGAGAGAGAGGGTGACAGAGAGAGGGTGACAGAGAGAGGGAGACAGAGAGAGGTTGACAGAGATAGACAGAGAGAGAGACACAGAGTGAGTGAGAGGGTGGGAGAGAGAGAGGGTGGGAGAGAGAGAGAGGGTGGGAGAATGAGAGAGGGTGGGAGAGAGAGAGAGGGTGGGAGAATGAGAGAGGGTGGGAGAGTGAGAGAGGGTGGGAGAGAGAGAGAGAGGGTGGGAGATTGAGAGGGTGGGAGAGTGAGAGAGAGAGGTGGGAGAGAGAGAGGGTGGGAGAATGAGAGAGTGAGAGAGAGAGGTGGGAAAGTGAGAGAGAGAGGGTGGGAGAGTGAGAGAGAGAGGGTGGGAGAGTGTAATGCCTGTATGGCCGCCGACCTGGCCAGTCCCCAGTACTGAGGTGGATAAGGGAATAACACGCACCCACAGCAGTGAGGGCATGCCCGGAGTGTGGTAATGCGTTGCCGGGCCTGGTAAGAAAGGGTTAACGTATGCTTGCTGAGTCCAGGGTGCCAGAGATCGGAGAATAATGTTCAAGGGTTGGAGAGTTCAAGGGTTGGAGAGAGCAGTGTAGTGATGTCCGTAAGCCAGAGTTCAAGGGTTGGAGAAAGCAGCGTAGTGATGTCCGTAAGCCAGGGTTCAAGAGCAGAAGAAGGTAGAGTAGTCAAATCCAAAGCAGTACACAAGTTCAAACCAAGGGAATCCAAACAGGGGCAGGGACAGGAACCAGCGCTGAAATAGACAAGGGAGCTAGGCATAGACACTGCACACACAGGAGCTACAGGAAAGCTATGCAGAGCAATGACTAAGAGGACAGAGAGGGGTTATAACGGAGGGAGGACCAATAGGGAAGAGAGGTGGAGCAGAGGCTTGAGTGAGAGTTTGCAGGGATAGGTCTGAGAGAGCAGGGGAGGAGACAGGGAAATAATCAAGGGAAATAGCTTGTAAGCCAAGGGGGAAGAGAGCTAGAGTTTAGGGGCGGCAAATAACTGGAGTGGGTGCGCGCGCCTTCTGTAAGTGTGTTATGCGTGTGCACCGCGCGTGTCACAGGGCGCGAGGGACACACCGCCGGGGGGACGCTTGGCACCGGAGGCGGAAGGAGGGAGAGGCGGAGGAGCCAGATAATGAAAGGGTTGGGGAGACGCGTATGCCGAGAGGTGTTGGTACCGCAGGGCGCGAGGGGACACACCGCCGGGGGGACGCTTGGCACCGGAGGCGGAAGGGAGGGAGAGGCGGAGGAGCCAGATAATGAAAGGGTTGGGGAGGACGCGTATGCCGAGAGGTGTTGGTACCGCGAAGGGTAGCGAGTGGCCGAGCGCAGTGCGGGAATCCGCGCAAATGAGAGAGAGAGAGAGAGAGAGAGGAGAGAGAGAGAGAGAGAGAGAGAGAGAGAGGAGAGAGAGAGAGAGAGAGAGAGAGAGAGAGAGAGAGAGAGAGAGAGAGAGAGAGAGAGAGAGAGAGAGAGAGAGAGAGAGAGAGAGAGAGAGAGAGAGAGAGAGAGAGAGATTGAGATTGAGATTGAGATGACGACTCACCGGTCCCCGGGACGCAACCCCGGCAGATCCCCCTGTTGGCGGCCTTGTCCCTCATTCTCTCTCTTCTCCCCCCCCATTTTCTCTCACCCTTTCCCATTCTCTCCCCCTATTCTCTCTCCCTTCCCTCCCCACCCCCATTCGCTCAATCC